>NW_007734825.1:61921-81731 GCF_000696425.1 Galeopterus variegatus
GTCCTTGATATTATCTTAAGGTCCTGCAGGATTTTGATTTGCTTTGGGGTGGAGTCAGCATAGATTTATAGATATCTTGATTGTTCTTTTAGGGTCTGGATAATACGTGCCTCAAACATAGCAAGTTTGTAGCTCCAGGTTATCTGGGGAACAGCTCTACCCTTATATAAATAATGTCATCTTGCCCTGTAACCAAGTTACAAAGTATCAAATAACCATGGGAAAAGAATGAACTCAGAGAAATGCATGCTAAGCTAGTCTTTATGTTAGACAACTGTACTGCCATTTCCGGGGATTCAGCCAGCAAATTTGCCTTGCAAACTTCCTCCAAGGCTGAGGCTTGCCCCAGCCCTAGGAGAAAAGGATCAAATGTGATCAAATATGGGGGTTTCTGCTGTTACAATTTTACTCCTAGTTAGACATCCAAAAAAAGAATGAGTGTGTATGTCTGCCAAATGACACGTACAGAAATGTTCTTAGCAGCTTTATTTATAACTAAAAACTGTAGAAAATACACAAATGTCTATTATCAGGAGAATGGATAAATAAATTGTGATATATTTATGTAATAGAATAATCACTGCAATAAAGATAACTATCTATTGATATCTGCAACAATTTGGATGCGTTTAATAAACATTATGTTAATAAAAGAAGCCAGACAGAAAAAAGAACTTACTGTGTGCTTTCATTGAGATGAATTTTGAAGAACTGATTGATTGTGATAAATGTGAGAATAACAGCTACCTCTGGTGGGGAGTATTGACTGAGAAGAAGATAGAGAAAACCATCAAGGATGCTGAAAATGTTCTGTCTTTATTTGAGTGGTATTTACACATGTATGCATATGTTAAAAACTCATCAAGCTGTAAGTTTTATATTAGTGCACTTTCAATCTCAATAAAAAGAAAAAGTAAAAAAAAATACAATTCCTTAAAAATTACAAACACACATTAGCTTTTGACTCAGCAATCTTTTGACTCTATAAACTTATTCTCCAGATACAAATATATGTGCACATTCAAAAAATGATAATGTACCAGTTTATTCATGGCAGCATTATTTATAATAGCAAGAGGCTGGAAACAACCTAAATGTTCATTAATCCAGGATTAGTGAAATAAATTATTAATATCTATACAGTGGAATATTATACAGTCATAGAAAGGAATAAAGGAGATCATTTAAATGAAAAGGCAAGGTTAGAAAAACATATCTGGTATGACAATTTTTATAAGAGGAGAGTAAAAATATAGATGTTAGGATATTCCTGGAAGGATAAACAAGAAATTGATCTGGATGGAACTGGGTGGCCAAAGACAGGAATTGGAAGAATGCTCACACCTTTTGAACTGTGAACTTTAAGTCGTGCAAATTTATTACTCAGTCAAAAAAAAAAAAAAAACTTAAAAACAAACACACACACCAAGTGAAGAGTTAATTTGTCAGACTGGGAAAAAGAGAACACGGCTCATTAGGAAAAGGACTGTGAAATGGGAGAAATAACAACTAAGTGTAGGTTCCAAAACAAGTATCTCAAGATATTTTTGCTTACAATCTGGAGGAGTAATTTGATGAGAATACGCCAATTACACCAAGACAAGGCTTACCAAAAGGATTAAATAAATGTTATTACTTCTTACCAACAAGATATGGGCTAACTCTTCAGAAGCCAAGCTGGTAAAGACAAGCATTGGTTGTGGGCCAGGATACATTGCTTAATAAGAACTAGGAAAATGTAATTGAAGATACAAAATTAATTGAAATGATGCGACTGTTAAGTTTTTCCTCTTTCTGGTTACCCCTCATCATCCCTCACGTCTGTGGTAGCCTCTGATCCCTCTTGTGTGGAGCCACAAAATTTGCAGTGTTCTCACAATCCTTCAAGCAATTGTCTCAACATGTAGCAGCCTATCTGAAAGAGTGGGATGTTTGAAACAATTGCATCAGATGCTGTTAAAGGATCTTTGACTTAATTTCCTATTAATTTTTCTTAGGAAAATTTTATTCAAGCCACTTAAAGGATCGATTAACCTCAATACTGTTATATGAACAATTTAAGATTTGTCTTTCAACTACAATAGAAATAAAGTGATTGATGATAGTTTTTCTCAAAAACCCAATACAATGCAATTTTTTTATTTGTTTCATTTTTGTTTGTTTTGATGACATATTTTTTACAGACCCAAAGGGCTGAAGAATTGGAACCTACATATGTTTGTAAATTATTATTATTATTTTTTTTTAAAAGATGACCGGTAAGGGGATCTTAACCCTTGACTTGGTGTTGTCATCACCACGCTCAGCCAGTGAGCGAACCGGCCATCCCTATATGGGATCCGAACCCGGGGCCTTGGTGTTATCAGCACCGCACTCTACCGAGTGAGCCACGGGCCGGCCCTCTTGTAAATTATTTTAGTTGAACTCAAACTGAAATAAAACATTTTGTCTGGCACCATTTAATGAGTTAATCCAAGATGGCAAATCTATATGGGAAATTAAAATAACCTGGCGGGGGTTGGGGGGGAGGTAATATGTTATGCAAGTTGTAACCAATTTAAAAAGTGTGCAGGAAGGTTTCTGAGCTGGGGTAAGAGTATCTATACAGGTTCTTTCAGACACTTGGCATAAGGGGACTGGGAGGCATTATTTTTACAAGTGCTAACTGTTAAGCCAGAAAGACACCACCAGCTCCTTCTCTCATTTTTCATTGGGGGATGGGGGTGGGAGTGGAGAGCGGGAAGAGGAGCCCACAGTGGAGACAGGGAAACATATCTTACTAGGTCCTGATATTTAGCACATTTGACCAAAACTAAGTCTCAGAAAGTTGGGAAACCTATGAAGACAATCTGAAATGCAGAGGGCAGGATAGTGGCCTCAGAAAAGGTTGTCTAGAGTTAGGACCTTGTAGTAGTCCCTTTCTGTTGCTTAAAACAAAATACACAGAACTGGGTGAATTATAAAGAAAACGAAATTTATTACTTATAGTTTCAGAGGCTGGGAGTTCCAAAGTCCAGGGAACACACCCAGTGAGGGTCTTGGTGGTGGCGACAGTGACAGCAGGGTATCACATTGCGAAAATGGTAGAGAGAGCAAAAAGACTCTTCCTGCTTGCATTTTAAAGCCCTCAGAACCACGCTCCTAAGCACCATTACTAATCCATTCATTGCGACAGGGTCCTACAATCTAATCACCTCTTCAAGGCTCCACCTTTCAATTACCATAATAGGATTTCCCAATCTGGTAACAGTCACAGTGGGGGCCAAGTTTCTAATACATAAAACGTGGGGGACACAACTCAAGCTTCAGTGAGTTTGGGGGCAACATTCAGTCTACACAGACCTGCAACACCAAACACTGAGTTAAAAGCTGAACGTGGCGAGCGGCTGTACCGCAGGTACTAGCACCGCTTCCCGGCACTCACCTCCGAGAGTTAGGGCTATACTTTGTTCTCAGTCCTGCCAGGCCCTCGTTCCAGCTAGGTACAGTACCTGAACGCACCTCGGCCGGGAATCCAGCACCGTGATCCTGAGCCTGGAAGCAGGACAGATCTGGGAGATTTCAAAAGCCAGAACTGGAAATCATCGCCACTACCTCCCTGCGCCCAGTGCAGGTGCTTCGTCGCTCCCAAATCCCGGCTCCAGCCGAAGGGGACCCTCTCTTTCACCCACAGCTGAGCCCGAGACCCCAGATAAGTGCCAAGCCGAACCCCGCACTGGCTGAAGGGACATCCTTCTCTTGGACAGGGGGAGGGGGCTATGGGGCGTGGGCGTGGGGTAATTTCTCTCTGCGGATTCTGATCCAGGAGCTCCTTAGCCCGGTAACCACAACATCTCAGTGACTTCTGTAGTCCAGTATCATTATTTCTTTCTGAAATACATTTTTTAAAGAAAAATGCTGATCGTTTACCCAAAGGGTATCAAGGAAGACGGCCAAGAATGTTGCTGATATCTTCTCTGCTCATCCACAGGCTCCATTGTTCCATCAGACTTCATCTACAAAACACACTTTCAAAGATAAAATTATTTAAAATTTTAAGTACATTTTCAAATGTCCCTAAAAATATCTAACGTGCTTGAAACGATTGAAGCTGCTGTCCTATTTGCAAAAGATGCTGCCTGTGAGTCGTGGGTATCTTTCCCTGGTGGTCTAGTGGTTAGGATTCGGCGCTTTCACCGCCGCGGCCCGGGTTCGATTCCCGGCCAGGGAAGCCGGGATTTCCTTCGGTTATTTAGCTTTTTTAGCCAAGGCTCGCCTTGCAAAGCACCAGTAACGTCCATCCAGTTCTATGTAGGGAACCGAAAAACTTCTCCAGGCAGGTTCCAACTCACCTTCCTTTACCCCACTCTATTGAGAGTTACTGAGTTGTATTTTTAAAAATATATAATTTTTTACATGAAACAAGTGAGTTATTTCAAATGGCTTCTAAATCTAGAAAGGTTTGATTGGCACGGGCATACTTTTATAATGGATGTAATTTCCCCCCCCCCAGTTCGTTGAAACCCTAAGAGCAGTTACGGTTCCAGAGGTGTAGACCTCCCGGGTCATTTTACCAGATCCACTGCCATTTCCGGTGGTAGCTGCCGCCAATTGCTCCCAGGTTCCCCATTGAGGAAGTCGAACCAGTCCATTATGCTTATTTACATATTTTAGGCATGAAAAACTACTCATAATTCGTTTGGTCTTTTGTAAGAATAGGAACATATTTCTATATGGTAATAAGTTAGTAACTCTACAAAGCTGTAAGACGAACTTTAATAAATAGATCAGAAGTGATCCTCTTAAAATGGCAAGTTACAGACAGCATTCCTTGGCTCCCTGGTGACTATGTCCTTCTGCTCTCAAAATTGACTTCAAGATCACCTGGGAGAAGTTCGAAAGGCTTGCAGATTTCGCCGCCTTGAGTTGAGGATCGTTTAGCATGGCTTTGGCGGGCGCCGCAGCAATCACGACATTAAGATGTCAGTGATCAGGAAAAAAAAAAAAAAGAGAGAGAGAGAAACAAACTTCCCTGAACGGGAGTTGAACCCGGGCGGGAGAAACCAAAGCACAGAATCGCAACCACTAGCCCACCAGTGAAACCACCCGTGAGTTTCTGGCGGCACCTATGTAAAAAACTTCGTAGGCGTGATTGAAGCTCATTTTAGAAACCTTTAGGGATGTCTGAAGAACATTTCGAAGTGGCGTGTGTGATGCTGCGTGCAGTGACTGCCTCCTGGGTCAAAAGATGGCAGGGAGCTTTAGTGACAGAAAAGTTGGAAGAAAGATTGTCACAAATCAAGCCAAGGTAGAGGAAAACAATTTTTTTCATCGACCCCCTCTGACCACAGGGGTTTTTCATGTTTCCTTCCTTTCTTCCTCTCTCCCTCCCTCTCTTCCTCCCTTCCTTTTCTTCAATCACTGTGGGGAAACTGTAGAAGTCAGAGAAGCACACAGATTTTTAGGCAGAGCTTAGACTTGGCAGGTGAGGTGCCCACACATCTACACAAGACCACTGTCAGTGCAGGAAGGAGCCAGAGTTGGGGACAGAGGGCCCTCGCTCTACCACCATGCCCAGGCACAGAAGTTCCAAAATTCTAAATGCAAACCTAGCTTCACTCGTCCTTAAGAAGGCATGTTTATCAAGGTAGGAGGAAAGATCTTATTTTATTTTACTCTTTTTAGGTTAAATTATAAGTTTAAAATATTTGCTCATATTGTATGTGGGCATCCACTTGTACTCTTCCCACAGCTACAAAGATAAGGGGACACCTACTTCTCTGATCTTCTTCAGGTCACCCATGTATCCAACTGTCAGCTCCTCATGACCACTTGGATCTAAGGCCATTCTCTCCCAAACTGAGTTCATCTTCCTCCACTCTCCCAGCTAGGAACCTTCCCAGGGGTTCCACCTCTAGTGAATCACAGCACCCTTGGAAAAATAAGCTCAAAACCCTTCCCTACCCACCATATCCATTAAGCCTCAAGGCCTTTCTGTTTTAAGCTTTGTGGCTTCCCCTCCAGTGAGACACTGTCAAGTTCTCTGGAAGGAGAACTCCCAGAGAGTTCTCACTTCTCACTTCTGCAACTCAAGCAGGCCCCATGTGGTTTGAAGGTAAGTAATAATTTTATTCAATAGCATTTCTCCAATTAAAGAAATACTATAAAACTGTTTCTGCTTCCTTTAATTCCAGGAACCCTCAGACTTACTGCTGGGAGTTAATGAGAGGAAAAAGAAGGGGCCAGTAAAGTTTCTTAGATATTGGATTAGATGGATAGTATATTAGTCAGGGTTCTCCAGAGAAACAGAACCAATAGGACGTGTAGATAGATAAATAGACAGACAGATAGATATAGATATATAGATAGATACATAATTATAAGTAGATAGATTTATTATAAGAAATTGGCTCACAGGAATATGGAGGCCAGCAAATCCCAAGATCCCCAGCTTGAGTCAGCAAGCTGGAGTCTCAGGAGAGAAAATGGTTTCGTTCCAGTATATAGGTTGGCAGGCTTGAGATTCAGGAAGAGCTGATGTTTCAGTTTAAGTCCAAAGGCAGGAAAAAACCTGATATCCCAGTTCCAAAGCAGTCAGGCAGGAGGAAGAATTCTCTTTTACTCAGGGGAGGGTCAGTCTTTTTCTTCTACTCAGGCCTTCAACTGATTGAATGGGGCCCACCCAAATCAGAGAAGAAAATCTGCTTTACACAGTTTACCAATTTAAATGTTAATCTCATCCAAAAAATGCTCACAGAAATATCAGAATAATGATTAACCAAATATCTGGGCACTCGTAGCCCAGTCAAGTCAGCACATAAAATTAACCAACAAAAATGGTGACACATTTTACTAAGAATACAGAAGAGAAAATTGCCTTGGTTGGACTTTACTTTAGGATAACTGCCTTTTCATGGTACTTTTGCTTCTGAGCTACCCTGAAAAAGGCATTTTATATCTGGATGTAGTGCAAAGATGCTTGTATCTGGTTACACAAGACAGATGAATTAAGAGAGAAGTCCCTTCTGGTACAGAAGCAGCAGGGCTGGGGACTAGTAGGATAAAAACACACCTGCTCTGGGAGAACCTGAATCATAAATATACTGATACAGCTAGATCTGCTGACCATTGTACTGCAGAACCATGCTTAGTTTTGTTTTTGTTTTGTTTTTAAGATAAAATTCACATAACACAACAGGCTGTCTGCAAACTGGATTCTGGTAGTGTGGTTCAGTCTAAGTCCCAAGGCCTCAGAACCAGGGACACTGATGGTGCCCTTGGTATAAGTCCTGGAACCCAAAAGCTGAAGAATCTTGAGTTCTGATGTTCACAAACAAGAGAGCAAAGTATTGCAGCTCCAGCTCCAGCAGAAAGAGAGAGATTTGCCTTTTCTACCATTTCCATTTCCGTTTTTGTTTTCTCTGGGCCTTCAGATTGTATGTTCCCGCCCAAACTGAGGGCAGATCTTTTCCACTCAGTCCACTCAGGCCCACATGCTAATCTCTTCTAGAAACATCCTCCTGGACACCCCTATAAAGATAGGTTTACCAGATTTCTAGATGTTCTTTAATCAAGTCAATACCTAGAATTAACTATCATGGGTGGGTCAGTGGGGGTGTTAGGTACTGGGGGACAGGAGGGAGGGATTACAAAGATCTATAAGAGAACTTTTGGGAGTAATGGATAGGTTCACTATCTTGATGATGGTGTTGGTTTCACTGGTATATGTAAATATGTATATATGTCAAAACATCATATTGAACATTTCAAATATGTGCAGTCTATTGTAGGTTAAATGGTATGTTTTTTAAGAAAATATAAAGCTGGAACAATTTTGTACATATCTTTTGGAGAGTGTCTATCTATATCTACATCTATATATTCATGAGCATATTTCTGTTAGGTATATACTAGCAATAAAATGGCTGGAACATGCATGCATATGTTCAGCTGTAGTAGGAATTTCGAAATAGCTTTCCAAAGTGATTGTAATAATTTACATTCGCATGATCAGTACACCAGTTTCCATCCAATAAAGTTCCATAGTTCCTCAAAAAACTGAACCACTAGGAGATTTTATACACAGGATGTGTGTGTGTGTGTGTGTGTGTGTGTGTGTGAGTAGATAGGTATAATAAGAGATTTATTATAGGAATTGGCTCATGTGATTACGGAGGCTGAGAAGTCCCACAAGCTACTGTCTACAAGCTGGAGAACCAGGAAAGCCACTGGTACAATTCAGTCTGAGTATGAAAGCCTGAGAACCAGAGGAGGGGGGCTGACAGTGTAAGTCCCAGTCCAAGTTGGAAAGCCCAAGAACCAGGAGCACCAGTGTCAGTGGAAACAGGGAAATATGGATGTCCCAGCTCAAACAGAGAGAGAAAATTTGCCCTTCCTCCACCTTTTTGTTCTATTTGGGTCCTCAATGGATTGTGCATTGTCTGCCCACATTGGTAAGGGTGGTCTTCTTTACTCTGTCTACTGATTTACATGAGAATTAAGAAACTCTAAATCATCATAACCCAAAATTTGGATGGGAAGCAAAGACTTACAATTATTTCATGTGTATTCTATCTTCTATCAAGTCAGACTTTATGGTTATCCTTTCTGTTGTTGTTCTGATGGTATCTGATTCAAATTATGGGTGTGGAAGAATAGGAGGTGAAGGAGGGGGCCTTGAAATAGGTCAGCATTCCCTTACCATGTAACTACCTCATGTGTTATCTTAAAAGATCTCCAAGCAAGAGAACGTCAACTTATTCATACAGGGAAAGAGGGAATTCTTTTGCTAGCAAGGGGGCTCAGTGGAAGTTGTGAGGCACTCAGATTCATAATAATCTACCCAAATGTCTCCATTTCAATTCCCACTTCTTTGATGAATCTTCAGACCAAATTTAACTTATGTTATAGTTTTTGGACCTGCAGGATCAAATTTTAGTTTCATATCTTGGCTATATCTAAGCTGTGATTACAAGTGATAACTGATTCTTTCAGTGCAATCATAGAAATCTCTAATTATTTGTCCGTGCCTTCAATCGAGACTGTAAGTCCATCCCACAGACAAAGGAAGATGGATTGCTTATCTGGCAAGGGGGATCAGTTTCAGTTGGGAGTTGGGGTATGCTAAATCCTCTAAATCCTCCCAAATGTCCCCATTCTGCTTCCAGGGGTATCATTTTTCTATGATCAGTGCCCTAAATTTCTGTAAAATCTGAATATTCAATTGACACGGTGACCTGACAACTTACAAAGTCAAACTTTTTATTTTCCATCTATCTTATTCCTGCAGCTGTAAGAGATAAAAGTCTCTTTTAGCACAGTCATTGAAGTCCCTTCATTATAAACTGCATCATAAATTGAAAATTTAGGGGATTGATTATATCATTCTCTTTTCTAAAGCTGTGTGAAAAGCGGAAACCCTCGGTCTTTAAATTTCTCACACCTGTGACACAATCCTAAATCATTATACATACAGATCCTCAGGAACAACAAATGACCATTAATTACTATACAACAGAGTTTGGGCTTTTAGATTCTCTTTCCAGAATATTAAAGGAATTTTGCCTTACACCTCAATAAAGCCCTTTCACCTATTCCAGATACCCAAATTTTCCTTTTACCAGTCTCTAAATTTTATCGGTCTTGGTTATAAACAGCATAAATAAACTAGTAAATGAAGCAGAAAAAGAATTTATTGGAAGGGCTGGCTGGTTAGCTCAGTTGGTTAGAACACAGCCTGATAACACTGAGGTCCAAAAAAGAATTAATTGGAAGGTTGTTGGGTAGGTCACAGCATTATGAGAATTGAGAACCAGACTCAGATAAATGGAATATCCAAAGAGGAGTGTTGGGATTCAGAACGCAATATCCCAAAATATGGCACCTTGACATATTGAATATTTTCAGTTGACAGGACTCGAGAAAACCACAGAAGCAGGACCTTCTTCCACCTTTCTCCATTGAAGAAGGTTATACAAGAATTCTCTGATCCACTTCCCTTGAAAGTAGGTTATAAGATTCTCATTCTGGGGGGCTGGCTGGTTAGCTCAGTTGGTTAGAGCTCATCCTTGTAGCACCAAGGTCAAGGGTCTGGTTCCCTGTACTGGTCAAAAAAAAATTCTCATTCTAGAGGGGTCCTTCCCTATACTGGGGGCCAAGAAAAATCTGAACACACAGGCCCTGCTAAGTTCTTCCAGTTTATTACCATCAGATCATACCCTTTTGTCCTCCAATCACACCTCTGCATGACTGTCCATAAAAATATACAGTTTTTTCTCAGTCTTTGGGTCTTCATTTCTGAAAGCACCTGTGTCACGTAGAACTTATGTTTGTTATGCTTTTCTCTTGTATGCTTTTCTCTTGTATGCTTGTCTCTTCTGTCTTTTGTTATACAGGTCTCAGCCACAAACCTTGCAATTAATGAGGAAATGATATTAATTTTTCCCCCCTACAGGAGCTAGGAGGCAAGAAATACAGCCAAACCCATGCCAAAGAAAGAGTCTGGTAAGGACAAAATAGAAGCTTCCAAAACTAGATATTGGCTTTTCCTTTCTGGATAAATGAATTCTAAAATGTCTATGATTTTATGTATCATTGGCTCTTGACTCAGAGTCTAGGGAGTAGTTCACAACTGGCTGAGCCAAAATCACGTATTAATGTTGAAAATACTCCCATTTTGTTTTCTTTAGAGGAAAGTGGGTTCCTGACCTCATCCAAACTTACATTCATATTCTCCAAATTTTGAGGTCCACAAAATGAGAAAAATCTAGTGCCACTGGGTTTGATTTGGGACCAATCAGATAATCTTTATTTCCTTTAATAGGTGACTTAACCCATTTAAAATGTATTGGTATAGATATTTTAGTTTTCCATTTCAGCATAGGATAACTTTTATGTTATATTATTTTAAAAACCATTTTACTAAGTGATCTATGTTTAATTTGAGTATTTTCTTTCTGATAAATTCAAAGTTTTAACGTCTCTTTTTATTTTATTCAGCAATTATGTGTCAGATTATAATACTATATAGATCTTTAACTCTCTATTTTTTAGACGGTGTGAATTGATTTCCCAACACTTCCACTTCCCCCCGGGCTCCTCCCTTCCCTCTACCACAATTTCAGTGAGCTTTCTATGATGGTAATTTTATCAGTTTCTTAAGGCTCCTGTAAAAAAGTACCACAAACTGGGTAGTGCAAAGCCACAGAAATTTATTTTCTTACAGTTCTGAAGTCTGGAAGTTCAAAGCCAAGGTGTCAGCAGGGCCATGCTCCCTCCGAAACTTGTAGGGAAGTATGGAGTATGCATAAAGCAAATGTATTTCACAGGGCCTGGTTTTCAGAAGTTCAAAGCCAAGGTGTCAGCAGGGCCATGCTCCCTCTGAAACTTGTAGGGAAGTATGGAGTATGCATAAAGCAAATGTATTTCACAGGGCCTGGTTTTCCAAAGCCTTGCAGTTTCAAATATTGACCTTGCAAAGGACAGGAAATTTCCCCCAGGATATATAGTCTCCATTGTAAGATAAAGAATTGTAACACAGCAAGGTTGCTGGCTCAAAGACAGACGGGTTACTGATTGATATATAAAGATACTGGGAAGCTGTGTAGGGAGAAGGAATGTTTGCTAAGATCAAGCTTTTGTTGGTGGATCAACTTCACTTCTTGAAAATTGCATTATGGAATGTCTATTGTTAAACTTGTTAAGCTGTACTTAGAAAACCCCCCACCTATGTTCTCTTCCTGTAACTTCCTGGTCTAGAGAATAAATGCAGGAAGAGAACCCCAATTTGTGGTTAATTTCCCAAATGGAAGGAATGCTTCTCTCTTGAGGGTTCTGGGAGGTTAACCCCTTTTGTGGGCTTCTCACTTCTCAGAAGAGATAGGATTTGAGTAATCTTTGGTGGCTCCATCACCCAGGGGGAAAGGACAAATCCATGGGAGGCCAAGCAACAGGGAAGACTTCTTCCTTACCTTTTCCTAACTTCTGGTGGCTCCTGGAAATCCTTTTTTGGGCAGCTGGCTCATTTGGCAATCCAAACCTGTGACCTTAGTATTATAAGGCTGTGCTCTGAAGAGCTAACCAGCCAGCTCAGCTCCTGGGAATTATTTGCATCCCTTGGTTTGCAGTTCCACAAACCATAAGCCCTTCTTCCCTGCATCTTTGAATGTTTTTCTCCTCTTTTTATAAGGACAGCACTCATTGGATTTAGGGTACACCCTACTCCAATATGACCTCATCTTAACTTGATTACATCTGCAAAGACTCTATTTCCAAATAATGTCACATTCACAGGTACTGGAAGTTAGGACCTGAATGTAACTTTTGGGGAGATACAATAACTCACTACAGTAATAATAGTAAATTTCACATTTTTTAGTTTTTGTTTTCTCATTTACTGTATTTAATATGTACATAGTAACAGTTGACAGTGAAAAGTGAGGAAATCACTATACTTACCCCCATCAACTTCTCTGATCCAACACCAAACTTAAATGAACTGAAATCTATTATAAGTATAAATTTATAAATAATATAAATGCACAATATAAAGAAAATTTTTTTAAAAAGAACCCAGATGTTCCCCTTCTGTTATATGGAATGTAATATTACCAGTGCTTTTGAAACCCTCTTACTCTCACCAAACGGTTCCCCTTATTTCCCCCAGAGGTAACTACTATACCTGTATTTTTTCTCTTTTTTACTGTGCTTGAGTTTAAACCACACTATAAGCTACGTATTACATTAACTGCATAGAAGGAGGTGGAAAGTGTTCCCTTTTTTCTTTCTAGTCTCTCAGAGATTTTGTCTAAAATGGAAGTTCTGTTCCTTGAATCATTGGTAGAAATTATGTCTGAATCCTGACTCACAGAATCTGTGAACATAATACAATGACATTGCTTTATGCCACTAAGTTTAGGGTGGCTTTTACGCGCAGCAATAGGTAATCAGGACAGAATTTGCTGCCTGGAAGTGGGATGCTACCATAACTGTAGCTAAGGCACGTGGTGGTGTTTTGGACACTGACTGGCTGACAGAAGACTGGGTCTCAAGAAGACTGATAGTGATGGCTTGAAGTAAAATGAGATATATATTATTGGATGCCAGATGAAGAGGGGCCCTTGCTTTGTATTGGTAGAAAGCACATCAGCACTATTGCTGGTAATAATATGGAAAGTAGGAAATGTACCTAATGAATTTAGCGATCTAGCTAAGTAATTTTTCATGCAGAGTACTGAAGGGGCTGCCTGGCTTTTTCTAGTTGCCTATAACAAAGCACTACTAAAAGACAGACAACCTGAAGAACAAACTGCTCAATTTTCAAGTGGAACTTGTAGGAAATGTAAAGGCTTAGGATACTTTTCCATTTAGCAAATGCTTCTCAGAGAAAGAGAGGGCCTCCAAACAAAGGTCAAACCCAGGATACCATTAGGATAACATGGTCATAGGCGAAAGATGAAGCTAAGGTTGTACCTATGGAACTCCTTATTAATGCCTCAGGAAATTTGAAGTACTGCCTCTTGGACCCTTTCAGACAGAAAGAAGGCATTATATCAATCTTAGGGGTATGCCTCATAGACCCTTTCTGTTAAACAAAGAGGCTTTTAAGATTCTTAACGGCATTGACCCATAGCAACCTCACCAAGAGCCCACGGTAGAAAAGGACTTATCTCAAAGAGATTTGTGTGTGTGGCTTTTGTCTAATAGGTGGAATATAAATTAATATGTAAGAAACTCTCAAAGTTTTTAAAGGAAGAATATCAGCATGGACTGAAAGGGATAAAGACAGTACAAGATTAAAAGAGGACTTTGGACCTCCAAACATCTATGCACAAGAAGCAGACTGAGAAAACGATCAGCTACAAACACTGGCTATTTCTTATGGAATAGTAAGGATAACACAAGAGGTGGAATTGAGAGCCACAGAGAATCATTTTCCCAGTGAGCAGTAGTAGGCCTTAATTAAGGAACTGGTGACACGTATCTGGCTGGATGTCAGAATTGCTATGGACTAGTGATTGTTGTGAGCCTCCAAATTCCTCCTTCTGAATGGGAGTGTCTATAGCAGTTAACCTATGCCTGTCTCAACACTTTACATTGGGTATGGGGTGGAAACTACCCAAGGAGCCTCATCTACACCAGGAAAAACTCAAAAATGAGATGAATAGCTTATGAAGAGATGGAAAACATGAAGTTCTGGGGGCAGAGGAAGGGTGTTTTGTGTCTCAAAGGACAGCAGTCTCTGGATGAACTCTGAACCAACTAGGCTTTAAGTTAACAGCTGAAAGCCTAACTGATTACACTACAAAGTTCAGACAGAGTTCGCTGGCTGACAGTTCCTGTTGAATCATTTGTGGCCAAACACTAGGGTTAAACCCTGAGGGTACTGCCAGGTCCTAGCTCTGGCATATGGGGGAGGTTGACTTTGTGGCCAAGGACCCAGCTTTTTTATTCTGAGCCTGGAAGCCGAACAGATTGGAGTGATTCCAAAAACTGGTTTCCTTCAGCCAATATGGGGTGCCTGCACAGCACAGCCTTGTAACCTCTATAGTTTTGTAAATAGAAGAAAAGGAAGAATTAGGGACCATAGAGTTTATTTGTGCTGGAAATTCCCCAAGGAGCACAAACAGTCCACACTGTCTTTGTTGCAAGGAATACAAGGAAGTAGGTTATGAGCTGAATAATCATAGTAACTGTACCTGTTTTCTTGCCCATCATTTTATTTCCAGCCCCTGGCAGAATGCCTGGCACATAACAGTTGTCAATACATGTTCGTTGAATTAAATGAATGCATGCCTGAATGAATTTGTGAATAACAGGTACATATTCAGAGACTAGGGATATCTGGATTTTTGTGGGTTTTTTTTTTTAAGGCTTCAAGAGGACCAGACAATCATAAAAAATTTGCTTTAGCCAACAGAGAGTTTCCTTTTTGTGGTCTTCTGGTGTTGACTCCTGAGCTAAGAAGGACACCTGAGAAGACAAAGAGTTGGCTTTGGCATAGGGGAAAGGCCAGCCCACTGGAGTTCTTCATATTCCACCAGGATTCCACAAGCTGACATGGGTCCACTCCCTGAGCTGCCTGACTGGAGGCCAACAGGAAGGGAAGCCAGAGAATTAAAGTGAAAAGGACTAGATAAATGCTGAGTGAGGGAAAGAAACTTCAAGGAAGTGCTCCTTCTCTCTGGCTTGTTCCCCTGACGGATGGTACCAATCACTAGGAGAGGCGACACTAGAGAAGACTCCTGCTTAGGGGAGTGTGGAGAAGATGAAATCGGTATGGGGGAGGGTGACCCTGAGGACCAAAGGGTTATGTGGAGCAGGCAGGTAGATACACGGAGGGATATAGAACTCAGAAATGTGTGGGAGACACAAATTTGAGAGTTGTCTGTATAATTGCAGACACGAGAGTGACATCACTTGAAGAGAGTGTAATATAAAATAAGAGCTGAGGCCAAGGGCAAAGACCATAAAGGATTATTTCTAGGACCTTTACCACAGCCCTGTGTGTAAAAGCAGTCTTCAACTCTAAGTGAATAGCAAGATAAATTAGAGCACATTACTGAGTGGAATAATGACCCTTGAAGGAATAAAAAATATACCACTCTGGCATATTGACTATTTAAGTTAAAGTCACTTGAAAAACAGCAGGTGCAAAAAGATCAGGAGATGAGATTGTCGTATGAAAGGTGCAATATATCCTTATCCCAGGATGAGAAGTTGAGACAGAATTCTGTACAGACCTTGTTAAAATAACTCTCATCTTTTAAGCCTCTCTACATAATTTAGTTGCTTCTTTATAACTTACTACTCTTTGTCCAATTCAGTATATAAGTAACTGACTAACTGCTTCTTTGGGTCTTCATTTCCTTATGAGAGCTCTTGTGGCATGTAAAACTTGTATTAAGGAAATTTGTATGCTTCTCTGCTGTTTATCATATGCCAATTTAATTATCAGGCCCAGCCAGGACCCTTAGAGAGTGGAGGTGGAGTTTTGCTGCCCCTACACTGTTTAAAACTGGCCAGAGGTCATTGGGTTTCTTCAGCTGTTTAGCATCTGCAGTGAGAATTAATTGAGCGAGTAAGAGTCATCGCCGTTTTCTGTAGCATTAGCGCCCACATGCAAAGGCTGAGAGTTTCTGCAGGAAAGAAGCTCTCAAAGGATTCTCGTGGGAGGAAGTACAGAAACCTCTAGTTCGGCCCTACATGACCTCCAATCGTATGGGGTAGAAGAAGGTGGGAAACGTCTTCTACGAGGCAACCAATTCGTAGGACTTCGGATTAGAAGTAGAACTTGTGTGTCTGAAAGGAAGGATGGAGAAAAGTGAAAGCCACGTCGAGTGGGGAGGACGGCCTTTGACTGTAACTGAAAGGAAACTCTAGGCCTGTCTGGGTGGACTCGAACCACCAACCATTATGGTTAAAGACCGAACACACTAACCACTTGCGCCACAGAGACTAACAGGTTTTATCCTTCTTTTGCAGATCTTATTTATGGATCTGTAGTCAGACACTAACGTTCCATCACCTGAATTTCTGCCGTCACCTGGAGATTACAACTTTAGGTCTGAGATGGGTAAATCCAAGCCCCAGAACACGATACCATTCCTGCTGTGAGACATTCAGGTCCTTGTTTCCTTCTCAATTGCTTAGGGCCAGCAGAAAGCGACTGCCTTTTTCTCCCTAAGTTGAGACCCAGACACAAATAAAATCAAGTTCACTGCTGGTTTGAGGAAATGGGGTAGGGAATGCGTGGATGAGTGTTGGAAGACGAGCTCGCTGCTGATTTGAACTAGGGATCCCTGCTTGGAAGGTCAGCCTGATTTTCTTATTTCGGTAAGTTCTTTGAAGCCCAGTTACATCACTTTCTGAATTTTGTATATTTATTTACTTGTGTATTTATATTTTTTATTAAAGCATAATGCATTAAAGCATATTTGTGGGGTACAGACTTGAGTATCAAAACCTGGTCCAGGGGCCGGCCCGTGGCTCACTCGGGAGAGTGCGGTGCTGATAACACCAAGGCCGCGGGTTCGGATCCCATATAGGGATGGCCGGTTTGCTCACTGGCTGAGTGTGGTGCTGACAACACCAAGTCAAGGGTTAAGGTCCCCTTACCGGTCATCTTAAAAAAAACAAAAAAACAAAACCTGCGTCCAATGTGTGATGATCAAATCAGGATAATTAGCATGTTCATAATTACGAAACATAATTATTCCTCGTGTCCATTAACTAATTTCTCGCTAACCCCCCCTCTTCCCACCTCTAGTAACCACGATTCTGTCCTCTCCTGAAATTAAGCCCATATGCCGAGTGTTTGTCCGAAGAGGTAGGTACGGCACTGAGGTCTGAAGTTCTCCCTGAATATGATCATCGGGTTTAAGAAGAGCCCTGAATTTCCCATGGGAAGGTAGAAAAACATCTGTGGGTGGAACACACAAACCCCCTAGTAATTCAAAATAACAAATGATGGAGAACCACGAATTTATAATTAGTTCGACTGTATTTAACTTTTTTTTTCTTTTTGGCGGCTGGCAGGTACAGGGATCCAAACCTTTGACCATGGTGTTATAACACCGCGCTCTGAGCAAATGGGCCAGTCCTGTGTTTAGTTTTTACACTGAAACATGCAACCGATCCTGCCAGTTATTTTGAATTAAAAAAAAAAAAAAAGTTTTAGTAATGACTAACTTCCCCCTCGTTCTTTGAAATTCTCAGATAACCTTTCAGAGTTCTCTACCGTTTGGAAACATTCTACCAAACACTCTGACACTCCCATCGACAAACACAGTGACACTACCATAGTAGCTACATGAGGCATCCAGGGGTTCTTGATAAGAGAATCCCAGAACGTCCGTTACACTTATTTAAGCTCAGACAACAGGGATGTCAGACCTACTACGGTTAGTCTTAGTACGGTTAATCTTTCTAAAATACCAACAATTTAGTTGGCCCTGCTTCTAAGACCACATCAAACGTGATCTTTACGAAATGGGAAATAATAGGACGTAACTCTCCGGTTTGGTGATCAAGTAGACCTTCCCGCAACAGCAGTCGGGAGGCGGCTGCCTGGGCGGTCTCACACACGACACAGGCGGGGATGCCAGCCAGTCTGCCCCGAAAGGGAGTACGGGTCGGGGCCTGGCCTCTCGGAAGAGAACATCCGCACTTAGCCACTACAGCCAAGTCTGGTCCCTCTCCTGGCTTCCTCTGGCGACACACCGCCAGGCGGTCTGTCTGGCGGCCGGGGCGGCAGGGATCGCGTAGGGTGGGGCGATGGGCCTCCTCCGTGGGTGCGCGGCGTCCCGGGGCCCTGGACGCGACTGGAGCCTCTCCATCGGGTCGCCCGCCAGCTCCCTTGCCCCATCGGGCCCCTCGTGCACGCCCCGGTGGAGCAGATGCCCACGGCGGGCGGTAACCAGTGCCCAGCGGCTGGTGGCCAGCGCTGCTGTGCAAGGATCTGCTGGGGACTGCCACCAAGGGTGCATGGGTGGTTCAGTGGTAGAATTCTCGCCTGCCACGCGGGAGGCCCGGGTTCGATTCCCGGCCCATGCAGCACGCCGGCCCCTTTTGGTCTCGCAGCCCCAACGCCTAGCGGCGCTCCGCTCTGCTTCCTTTCCCCTCAGGGACACGGCGCGCATCCCACACACCAACTCCCGCTCCCACGCGCGACGCCCCTCTCCGCCCTACCCACACAGATGGTCGCCAGGACACCTTTCCCGCCCGGCCACCCTCCTGCGCGACGCCGTCTCTCTCTCCCTTTTTGTCTTCACTCCCCTTCCAGCGCCTCGGTCACACGCGCCACAAGCACCACACGCACCACAAGCACCACACGCACCACACGCACCACACCCTTGCGCCCGCTCGCCCCACCCCTGTCCCATTTCAACACGTTTCCTCGCGCACTCGCTCGCTCTCCCCCAACATCATGCCATATGGGCCCAACTACTCCCAACGGAAGCGGCGTCCCCGAAGACAGTGTCAAGACACATCGCATCCTCCTAGAGGGTCCCACACTCATTAAAGCCCACGAGTGAATTCGAAATACTTAGGAACATCACCGCATTTGCACAGTCTGTGTTCACTCTATCGCGCACGTCCACAGGATTTCTCCTAATCCGGACCGCACGCCGCCGACGCCGCCGTCGCCACCCCAACCGCCACCTCGCATCTCCCACCCCAACCCCCCAACACCACCTGACCACAACCCACAGCTTTCCTCAGGGATCCTGCCTTGCGTCTGTCCCCTGCATTGTCCCTCTTTTAATCTCAACCCCAAACACACACCTGACACCTAAATGCGTGTCCCGACATGGGGTCGTTGATGTCTCTGGCACAGCTGAATCCCCTACACCTTCCAGACCTTGCCTAGGCCCGCTCTCCCACGGCCTCTGCTCTCTGTCCTACACCGGGCTGCTTCCCATCGCAGCCCGGGCCCCACTCTTTTACTCCGATCACCTGGCGGCTCAGCGCCCCAATCTCCCCCGTGGTGGGCCACGGCGGGTACGGGGGCGGGGAAGAGCGCGGGTGGGGATCAGACACATTCGTCCATCAGTGTTTCTCTCTCTCTCTCTCACCCACACACACACCCAGAGACACCTTCGTCCATCGGTGTTTCTCTCTCTCTCTCTCACCCACATACACACCCAGAAACACACACACACACACACACACACACACACGCAAGGGAAGCCCCCGCGGTGATGGCAAACGTCTGTAATCTTAGAGGGGCTCCTCCCCGCAGATGACACGGCCTCGTCACGCCATCGTTAAGTGGCAGATTCGTGCCGTGCGCTGGACGTCCACGTTGCCTGTAAAGAACGTTTTGGCGGGA
>NW_007734825.1:83348-84538 GCF_000696425.1 Galeopterus variegatus
GAGCGTCGAGCTGCGTGCCCGGCATGCGCCTCCTGGACCCAGCACCTCCTTCCCCAGCGTTTGGCCTTAGCTCCCTTGGTGTCTGCACCCTGCTCGCATGGCAAACAGAGGGCAGCCGACCGCCGGCAATGCTGAGTGCCCTACACGCCGGCGGCACCCGCAAATCTCTGCACGCCTCCTGCACGCACACACGCACGCACGCNGCCGGTCCGCACTCGGAGCCTGGCCACAGCGTTTGCTGGCACGAGCGGCGACGTCACGGACTGCAGGCCCCGGCAGGTGTGCGAACTGGCGGGCGCACATCCCACGAGGAGGGAGAGATCAAGTGGCCTGTCCTCCGCGAGACTTGGCCTGGCAGAAGCAGCGCTGCTCGCGCCAGCCCATTCGGTGGCCAGAGGCCAGCGAGTGAGGGTGCGTGTTGTGCGTTGGTTGGTTGTCGCTGTTGTCTGTGTGGTCGGCTGGCGGCCACGGGAGGAGAAAGGCTGGGCCCCGGCCAGTCGCGTTTGGGGCTGAGGAAGAGCGGGAGCGAGGCGAGCATCGGATAAGGNGAATCGAACCCGGGTCAACTGCTTGGAAGGCAGCTATGCTCACCACTATACCACCAACGCCGCCCGGCCCTGGCCACGCCGCCCTCCGGCAGCTCCCGCTCGCGGCCACAGCGCCACCTAAGGACGACCCGCGCCCCGCTGACGGCGCAAGCCCAGTACAGCGGCTCGGGTCCGCCCGCCTCTGGGGGCGCACTCGCCGCCCCTCTGCTCCTGGGCCCTCGCCTCTACGTCGCCGCCGCACCCCGGAGCACGCGTCCTCCTGCACCTGACACGCCAAAGCCATTCTCCACCAGGGGCCCGGCGAGGCCACAGGCCACACCGACAGTCTACGGGCTCCCAGCGCCTACCCCCGGGTCCCGGCCCCTGTGTGTCGCTGGCAGCCCGTTCCCACTCCCACTCCGAGTTTGGGCGCGCGGGAGGTTCGTCGTTCGCTGTGGGNAGGGTCCCACAGTCATTAAAGCCCACGAGTGAATTCGAAATACTTAGGAACATCACCGCATTTGCACAGTCTGTGTTCACTCTATCGCGCACGTCCACAGGACTTCTCCTAATGCGGACCGCACGCCGCCGCCGCCGCCGTGGCCACCCCAACCGCCACCTCGCATCTCCCACCCCAACCCCCAACACCACCTGACCACAACC
>NW_007734825.1:86535-86926 GCF_000696425.1 Galeopterus variegatus
CCGGCCGGGACCACCTCGGCGCCACACCACGTCCCCAACGCGGGAAGCGACTGCCTGGGCCCTCCCGCACACACCAGAGCGCCCCTCGCCGGCACGGCCGCCAGTCAGCTGCCACTCTGCCCACGTGCTCCTCCGTCCGGGCCATTCTAACGCTCCAGCCTCCCAACCAGCACATCCGGGGCCGGACCCCCAGGGCGAGCCGTTGGCCAGAGCGTCGCCGTAGGGGGGGCTCGCAACCGAGTCGGTCACTTGTCCCGAGCCGAGCTCAGCGGCGCCGCTATCCGTCCCTCAAGCCGTCCGGCCGCCACCCCCGCCCCCTCACCGCTCCCTCTCACACACGACACAGGCAAGGATGCCAGCTACGCAGCCCCGCAAGGGAGTTCGGGTCGGA
>NW_007734826.1:0-5773 GCF_000696425.1 Galeopterus variegatus
TTGATGGTTTAATGGTGGTCATGAGCGTGGTTCTGAGGGCTTTAAAAGGAGAGTGCATGAGGAACTCTCTCTCTGCTCTGCCATTTTCTGCCATGTGAGACCCCTGCAATGCTGTAAAGCCACCAGCAAAGAAGACCCTCACCAGACGTGTTCCCTGGACTTTGGGCTTACCAGCCTCTGAAAGAATAAGCAATAAACTTTCTTTTCTTATAAATTACCCAGTTCCAGGTATTTTGTTATAAGCAACAGAAACAGACTAATATAACAGAGCTCATAAATTGTCAAGTAGACAAAATATAGTACTTTGAGGAAGTTTTTCAGGTCTAGGGAATCATTCTGATGACTTCCATTTGCTACAGGGAAATTTATTTGGAGGAAAAGAAGCTGTTCAAAGAAGCTGAGAGCTTTCTCAAGAGGTGTGAGCTATTCAGGTTGTCCCAAATTTTGTACCTATGTTCTAAGTCCAATGAAAACAAAGTTGCTGCCTATTTAATGTCTAATATTTAACACAGCCAGTGAATTCATTTTTGGTTCAATCTATGATACTGTAGGATAGTATTGTATTATTTTATGTACATATAAAATATTGTTTAATGAATGTGCATGCTGATTTATGAACATTTTAAACTGGTTGGGCCACAATTTTGAGCAATTTACATCATGGTAGAATTTTACAGTGTTGTAGCTTCATTTTTGTGTGGGTGTGTACAGCTCCATTTTTATACCATGTTGCTAAGTCTATATAGTTTATTTAACACCAAGTTCTTTAGACACCAAGGGTAATATTAGACTTTAAATTATCTACTTTTTGTACTTTTTGACATACATTGTCGGAAAGAGCACAGGCAGTCTATGTATCTCACCATTTTCTCCATCAGCACTGGAACTACTATCAGCACCCAACACTAATTACCACCACCGCCCCCAACCTATTCTACTTTCTAAGCATTGAGGGCTGGAAAAAAATGTCTACTTTAGTAAATTCAGCTATTAGTACATTTGCTGAGACAGTACTGTGAATTACCCTTAATAAGAAATACCTGTGCCAAAAAGCAAGCTATAGGGGTTATAGTGGTGATACTCTGGATGAGACTACCAGAGGATTCAAATTCCATTTCCACCACTAATTAGCAGTGTGGAGTTGAATGAATTATACTCTCTAAGCCTCATTTTCTACACCTACAAAATCGAAACAGATTCAAAACTGACCATTTCATTAGATTAGATTAGATATTTTGATTAGTGTTAAATGTCTGATATATAATAAGCACTCAACATATAGTAGCTATTCTATGCTAGAATACAAGCAATTCATTTTCACCTATAATTCTACTCATATTTCCCATTCTCCTTTTTTTAAAAAAATAATGCTACCTATTTTTCATTCCCATTCTTAATTTACTGTATTGTTCATGTTTGTAAAACCAAATCCTTTAGGGCCGGCCTGTGGCTCACTCGGGAGAGTGTGGTGCTGATAACACCAAGGCCCCGGGTTTGGATCCCATATAGGGATGGCCGGTTCGCTCACTGGCTGAGCGTGGTGCTGACAACACCAAGTCAAGGGTTAAGATCCCCTTACCGGTCATCTTTTATAAAAAAAAAAAAAAAACAAATCCTTTATGGAGGGAGAATAGATGTTTAAAAAGAAATGTACAAACAAATATTTTTTCCAGGAAAAATAATTCTTCTCAAAGAAAAAAAGGTTCTAAAAGAAGTTTTGATCTTATGAAACATACATATGGTTAAAACGGATAATTTAGCACTTTGTAACTTGAATACAGACTGGTGTTCTCAGTAGAGGGTGAGAAGGGTTGTGTCAGGGTCCTAGTGAAACATATCTCTTTTCCGGGCCAAGATACAAAATGTGGGTTAAACGTTTCCTCTTTAACTGACTCATTTGGCAAAGAAAGAAGGCCAGATGCCAAGAGGAATAGAAAAAAACTGGTGGGGAAAGGGGCACGGGAAGGAGGGGGAGGTAGAAGAAGCATGTCATTTTATCAAGTTACAAAAAATCAATCTGGAGGGTTGAAAAGGAGAAGGCATTGACCTTCACAGGTAAAAACCGAGCTCTGGAAATATAACACTTCTTAAAGTGAAATTCACACCAAAGAGTATTAATAACTACAGCGTTTTTGTTTTTTTTACAAAATCACTGTGCTACAATTCAGTTATCTACAGAATAATAACAAAAAATATATATCAGCTTACATAGAAAGGGTAAAACCTCCATAATATTTACACTCAAGTATACTAACAGACCCAAAGCTACACTTTAATAAGACTACTGTGAAAAATAATCAAAATGACTGTTTGATAACTTAATTATAGAGAACACCTGTCACATTTAAAACTTTTGTAAGCATTTTGCAGTCTTTAGCTAATTTGTTTCACAATAATTGCTAAAGTAAATTCATTATGTCCTAAAGCTCCTGTCATTTATGTAAATGAATGATGAAAATATTTAATCAGTATAGTCTATGCACCTTTAGATTTTTCATCTTTCTTATTTTGATCATTCTAAAATATACTGCCAATGCCTAGAATACATAAAAGTGACAATGGACAGCATAGTATTCCAGGTTGGTATTTATTATTCACTAAGTATCTCTCAAATATATTGTCTTCAACACTTTTATAGAGAAAGTAAATAATAGAATGCTAAATGAGATTTAAGCACCTAGAAAGTACATACCAAAAAAGAATTAAAAGGCAGATTTATGGGACATATTATAACTTTAGTTATTCAAAAAATGATAATTCAGCACCAACCAACTAAATACAAGACACTTCGCTAAGAATGCAGGGTGAGAAACAAATGAGGCATGGTTTGTGCTTGGAATTAACCATACACTGGAGGCAAAACTCAGGTACACAAATAAAACAAGTGTATGTCAGAAACCTTATGATGGAGATATCAATTACAGAAACACAGGAAATTTTTCCTAATTATTGCTTGGTTCTAATTTTTTTTCCTCTGTAAAGTGAGAAAACTCTTAGGTTCCTCAGGTTCATTCCAACTATAATACTTTATGATAATATGTTTATAAATACATTTATTTCACTATTTTC
This sequence comes from Galeopterus variegatus, assembly GCF_000696425.1. NCBI lineage: Eukaryota > Metazoa > Chordata > Mammalia > Dermoptera > Cynocephalidae > Galeopterus > Galeopterus variegatus. Next base: position 3,070 of record NW_007734826.1, read on the forward strand.
TCAGCAGAGAGCTGGAAGATTTATACCATTACTAAGTTATGCTCTTGTGCCAAAGAACGCAAATGCTTTTGAGCAAATGCCTTGGTTCAGCAGGACAAAGATATTCTCACTGATTGGTAACTGGGAAAACAGAAAACCATTAGCTAAAAAATTTTTTTTAAAGATAACATGTTTTGGGCCGGCCCTGTGGCGCACTCGGGAGAGTGCAGCGCTTGGGTGCGCAGCGGCGCTCCCGCTGCGTGTTCGGATCCTGTATAGGGATGGCTGGTGCGCTCACTGGCTGAGCGCGGTGCAGGTGACACCAAGCCAAGGGTTGTGATCCCCTTACCAGTCACAAAAAAGATAAAAAAAAAAAAAAGATAACATGTTTTAATTTGATTTCTCCTGCTTGATCCTGGTGAAAGAAGATTCAGCATTCCTGTAATGGTTGTAATTGTCACTAACATTCTTTTGCTGGGATTATTGTTCTGTTTGACTAATAGTAAACATATATGATAAAAAAATGTTTAATCTGCCACCATCACACGCTAATTTTTATAAGATAATACGGTGTGAAATCTCAGCTGACTCAAGAAAAAGAACAAATACTAAAACATCATGTCATGTGTTAGTTACAGTTACCCCAGGCAAAATGAAATTTCTCTTCCACTGTTCTCTCTTTTCTGTCCTTTTACCTCATATTTCTGTATGCCTTGAGAGATGTTAAGATAAAACAAGGTAAAGGTAAAGGTAAATGGCACATGTAAAGTCCTCAATTAATAATAGCTCTTATTACCATTGCTATGATTATTATTATTTCTGCATTATTTTTTTCTGCCATTTCCCTTCTCAAAGGTAGGTTTCCCAGGGAGAGGTTCCCAAGGTGTTTTATGTGTAGTACTGAGGGCAAGGTTTAGGGATGTATATAGACAAAAAGTATTTAATTTTATAGTCATATATTTATTTACATTAAAGTATATTTGAGGGCCGGCCCCGTGGCGCACTCGGGAGAGTGCAGCACTGGGAGCGCAGCGTCGCTCACGCCATGGGTTTGGATCCTATATAGGAATGGCTGGTGCGCTCACTGGCTGAGCACCGGTCACGAAAAAGACAAAAAAAAAGTATATTTGAAAATGTTATTACTAGCACATCAACCTAGTAATTTAAAGATATTGTTATTATTAAACAAATGTAAATAAATTGAAGATAGTAGTATATTTTCAGAAGTTTAATAGTACAGGTGGTATCTGAATATACCAAAAATCATGAAGATGGTACATAAATAACTGAAGTTTGAGAAACCACAGAATAAAGCATTAACAACTATTTTCACAACCTAAGGAGTGGGGAAGTAGTGTCACATTTTGGAAGAGGTATATCTCTCACTTACTATACTGTGAATTACATGAGGGTAAACACAATCTTTATCTAGGACAGGTTATAAATACGTTCCCCCCAAACTAAATCCTGCATAGGTTTGAAGAAAATCGAAACAGCCTGCGTGTGCACTTGCACAGGTGTGCGCACACACGTGTGTGTGCGTGCGTGTGTTGTAGTTTGGGAACCCTGAGCATTTTCTGATTGTTAGACCTGCAAGGTTGTTTCTCCCTTCCACTGGAGAAACTGTTTTAGAAATTTTATGCTTGGTTGTCTTAATTGCAAACTCTGGCTTGCCTGTTTCCTGTACCCGCCTGTATCCATGTGCTAATAGGAGAAAACAGTCTCACACCGCCCTGGGGTCTGGATGCAAATTAGGATCCAGAGCAGACCAATGAACTTTGTCCCATAATCAGCCAATACAAATTAGCAGACTGTCTCCCTCATCTACATAGGAAGACCTGAATGGGAACTTGGGCAGAAAGTCAGGGCAGGAATTTTGGCTATATAAGACCGCCTGTTTCCTTTGTTCGTGGAGACACTGATCTAGGAGTCTTCACTCCCCAGTGCTCTCCTTGCTTGCAAGCAATAAAACGCTGTAACGTCAAAAAGAGCTGTAACACCAAAAAGAGCTGTCCACTATTAAAAGAGCTATAAAACCAACGTTGGTCTTGGATTCCTCTGTGCAAGCACCTCACAACTGTGTGTGTGTGTGTGTGTGTGTGTGTAACTCTTCCGTCAGAACATTCCCCTTATTTGGATAGTTTCTTGATGAAGAAAAATAACCTTATAAAAGTAGCAAATGTGAAAAAGCCTTAAATTGTAATTCATACATTGTTTCAACATCAATAATTTCTTACTGTAGAAAAAACTCTATGAATATGAGAAACCTTTCACCAGCATTTAAACCTCATGGAGGAAAAAACTCTCAAATCACTAATTAATGTGGGGAAACTTTAGCCAGTCACCTTTCACAGCACTGGAAAACTCTAAGCACATAGGAGCACTCAATAAATTTTTGTTAAATAAGTGATTGATATGGATACTATACTTACAAATAACCTAAAGCTTTATAATCAAATAAAACATAGACTTGATAACCCCTTACAATTCTAGGGAAGAAAAAGGGAGCTAAAAATAAAAACAGATGGAATTACAATTCCTGTATAAACAGTGTTATAATAGTGCTACAAGGACAGCCTATTAATAGGAATGTCATAAAACTCTATTGTGAACTGATTTTCAAAGCACATACACATTTCATAGCCATAGCCACACATTACCTGGTCATGTGTACTATGGGTATAATTGATTAGGAGAGTTTAAGTATAGTCATTCTTGTATGAAT
>NW_007734826.1:6871-8921 GCF_000696425.1 Galeopterus variegatus
CCAGGAGATACGGTAGAAGAAGGGGTTTGGGAGAGGAAATAGGAAAGAGAAGTTCTGAGACCCAAAGTTAGGCCATTTATTTCATGGCCTCTTCTGCCTACCAGGCCCAGCCACAAGCCAGCAGTGATCTCACCAGTAGAACCTGCTGGACTAGTCCAGTAAGCAAGAGAGGTGAGTCTGCAGACTCATGTAAAACACAGTAGCCTTCGCTAACTATTCCCAGAAGAACAGTCTGACAGCTCTCTCCTTCTAAATCTGCCCTGGTGAGCTAGATCTAATTATCCACCATGGAATCTGGCCAGTTACACTGAGATTATAGTATGTTGAGAAATTTGAACTTTAGCCGCCCATAAATAAAAGCACCAGAATCAAAACCACTCCCTATTGCTTCTGGGTGACTTTTGAATTTTTTTTTTCAAAACAAAAACAGTTGCTTTGGAGTCTGTGTTATTCTCAACTAGAGGTAAATATGTCAAACTCTTTCAGCTTTTTAATGTAAAGGGTCTTTGAATGTCTTTATTAAAATAATTTAAATTTATTAAATAATAGTAACTGGAATCTAAAGAAAATACAGCACCCTTTATTTATCATCAAAAAAACATGTTAGGTGCAAAGAAAGATATAAAATAAATAAGATACAGTCTCTGGTCCTGTCTTTTTCAGTCAGATTTCAACTGAATAAGTTCAAAGCCCTAACAAAGTGTTATCTTTCATCCTTCAGCAATAGATTCAGAAAGATTAACTTTTTCATGTTTGCATTAGAAGGCCACCGTGCCCATTATTACATGTTCATGTAGAAGAACTAAACAAATTTTAATGCTCCTTTTTAAACAAATTTTTTCTGGTAAACAAAAATTGCCTCAGGGTTAATGTGTTTGAATGATACTCTCAAGGAGCCTTATGGATACAGTAGGGGCAAAGTTCAGTCCATAAACAGACTAGAGGTTGATTAGAGTTTTCTTCACTTTTAAAATGGTTTGCAGTAAGATCTCAACAGCTAGACAATTTTCACAGTGTGTTACATCTTTGTTTGCTTTATGCACAACTCTTTAGGATCACACCTATTGAAGAGGCTTAGGTACATATGCAACATTTGCTGTCCTCACCACCTCAGATAGTCTTTAATTTTCTCTCTTTCTTTTCTTCCTATACACACACACACACACACACACTTCTTTTCTTCCTACACACACACACACACACACACACACACACACACACACACACACACACACACACNCTTTCTTTTCTTCCTATACACACACACACACACACACACACACACACACACACACACACCCCACATATTTTTTCCCCCTATGGCCTTGAAGGACACCACTTTGCAACATGCCTTTTCTTCATCTCTGTTTTGTCTCTTATACCATCAACCTCTCTGGTACATTTGTTTTCTGTTTTCATGCGAATTTTGCTTTGGCAGACAGTTATTTAGTGAGAGAGAGGGCGTAGTATGAAACCACAGAAGTGACTAAGAAGAAAAGTCATAGAAAGCAAAGCCAATTCTACAGTCAGTGATAAATGATAGAAAGAATGCTGGACTGAAATCAGAAAAGCTGGGGATCCATTTTGGTACCAAGGCTTACCATGTAGCCTGTGAAGTGAGGGAACACCTTGAGTACGTCAATTTCCTCATCTACATAATTGGGGCGATAATACTGGCCCTGTCTACCTGACAGAAATAAGATCAAATCAGACTGCATGAAAGTTTTATGCTGCATTAATTTGTAAATTGTATATCTCTGTATTCAGGCGAGTGTGGTTGTTGATGATGTTAGGCACTCAGCTGCAAATTAGGTATTCACGCAAAACCACTGTCTCCAACCTTCTGTTTACTCTTGCCTGAACTGGACTAACTTGGATATTTAGGAGTTCATTCCTCCGAGTAAAGGGAATTTATACATATGAACAATCCTACCAACTCTAGTGTACTCTGCATAGTTGCTTGGCTTCATAAAACTTCTCCAGCCTGCTTCAATGACAGTCTGAGGTTGGCCATGATCTCCTTCCCAACCCATAAGCACCTCCCACACCT
>NW_007734826.1:10074-11497 GCF_000696425.1 Galeopterus variegatus
CAGAAATTTACTGTCTCACAATTCTGGAGGCTAGAAGTCTGACATCAAGGAGTCAGCAGGGTCATGCTTCCTCTCAAGAGTCTAGGGAAGGATCTGTTCTAGGCCACTCTCTTAGCTTCTGATAATTTCTTGGCATATGGCAGCATAACTTTAATCTTCAGATAGCATTCTTCCTGTGCATGTCTCTATGGCCAAATTTCTCTTTTTATAAGGACTCCAGTCATATTGGATTAGGGGCTCATCCTACTCCAGTATAATCTCCTCTTAATTAATTACATTTGCAATGACACTATTTCCAAATAAGATCACATTCTGAGGTACTGGGGGTGAAGACTTCCACATATGAATTTTGGGGGGACAAAATTCAACTCGTAACAAATGGAGTGAGAAAAGTTTGAGGACATGAAGATTTGGTAAATTTCATTTAGGAGCTGAGAGCTCAGAGAAACCACGTAGTGTGCCATACCTAATTGCTCAGCCACTTTTTTCTATCATTTTTGCTTTATTAAGAGACTGTGAGTTATCCATATATCTACCGTAATCAGCCATTCTACTTTGATTGTAATGACCTGTATTTCCTTATTCAAAAAACAGAGAAAATAATTCTAGCCTCTACTTCCTAGAAGCTTACAATCAAAAGATTGTAACAACACTGGTACTCACACAGACATTTAAATACAAATTAAACAGACATCACATAATTAAGACACAGCCAAAACAGTGATAGGGTATTTATTATGCAGAAAATGGAATTTTGTTGCCACGTGAAAGTGAGTAGGACAAGAGTTGAAAGAGAAATCTTACCAGTTTCATAAAGACAGATCTACTGGAGGGATCTAGGTGGTCCTTGTAGAGAGAGAATGTGGGAAGCTGAGAGGAAATTAAACTGGTAAGACCACATGGCCTCCTCTGGTGAGATATTGATTCTAATTCCATTGAGCAACAAAGTCTAAAGCTTTGGATCCACTTTTAATAATTCTTGGCCTTAACAAATTAGGTGTGGTTTTACATTTTGTCATTCTAAATATTTTTAGTGTATAGTTTTCTAGAATTTTTTAGCAAAGAGATTTCTAAATCCCATTAAGAATAAATATTGACAAGAAAAAATTATCCATGTCTTTATTGGAAATTCTCAGATAAAAAAAAAAGTCAAGATCTCTTCCAAAGCAAGTCCTACTCCAAAATAATCAAGCGCACAATGAAATCACTATGTCTTGAATACTTACTATGCATATACTATGCCAGATTTTGCTCATAATACAAAAGGAAGTAAATAACTGTTTTTAACTTTGGAAATAATTGAAATTACATAAATGGTACAAGTATACACACATATTGCACACAGGTAATGATATTTAACTCTGTGCCCCACAGATATGTACAATCAAGTATATTAAAATAAAGAGAATAAATGGAAAAAAAA
>NW_007734826.1:12195-16591 GCF_000696425.1 Galeopterus variegatus
AAAAAAAATCCACACCCACACAAAAACAAGAATATACATACTTTGTCTTTACCAAATTATGGATTTATTCTAGACATTGTATCTATCATTTAAAATGTATCAGAATTGATGGCCTCCATCCCTAATATATTATCTTGTGAGTTCCTTGATAAAAGAAATTACATCTTGTCCACATCAGACTCCTCTCTTAAAGTTAAAAAAAGAAAAAGTAAAGGGATAGAATGAATAAAAACAATTAAGTTTTATTATAATCCAAGAGCTAAAAGTAATATCCATTTCATATATGGATATTTAAGATTGTCCAGATATTTGAGTTACACTCTCTTAAAAATAAAAAAAAATTTAAAGAGGGGCAGCTAAGCAATTAAAGTAAGATATACTTTGTGGTCTATTTTGAGCTCATAGCTCTTGCACAAATTTATCAAATCTGCATTGGCACAATAATTAAGCCTAAGAGACACCAAATTATTTCTGAATAATTAAATGTGTAAATAATTAAATGAAGGAATGAATTAATGAATTCTACTGAAGTAACTTGGAGAAAAGTTGTTCCACATCTCTCCTCTAGGTGGCAAACTCATACTTCCTACAGTATACTGCATTTCCTGTCTCCTCTAGAATTGACATGGAAATCGTACTGAAAAAAATCCAGTTTATATCTGTTGTAGTGTAGAAGTAGCAACCATAAAAGCATTTTTTCCTCAAAATGCTCCCTTTATTTTTACATTTTTAAACTTCTTATCAAAACTATTGTTTATAGAAAGTCATTAAGAACTATGATTGTGTAAGAACTATAAAGAAATAGAATTGTGCAAGAGATTTGTCTAAGCACTTGTGCAAGACTGCTTTCAGTACTTTCAATTTTCATGGCTTACTCTTAGGAAAACATTGTTTTGCCCAAAGTTCATTATTATTCTCCTAGTGTGTTCATTTTCCTCTAAATGTAAATAAAAAGTAATTCTACTAAGCATGATTTTTAAAAACTAAACCACAAGTATATACGGGTGTTATTTTTTTCCCCATTCACTGTGACAGCAACAGATAAAATTAAATAAAAGCTGAATGCACTATCCTCAAAATTGAGTAGAAAACAATCAAATGAGATAAATTAATCCAAATACCTTGCTTTTAATTTCCTTTCAAACCAGGAAATGAGTTCCATAAATAATTTAAATAATGCTCCCCAATCTCCACTTCCCTTTGTGGTGACATAGTCTATACTTTCTTATACAGGAAATACGACTGGAAAATATCTTGGAGTGTCATGAAAGTTGAGAGCAAAGCTAAAATTAATCTAAGAGCACACCAAACAGGAACAGCAAGAATTAAAGATGCCTGTCCTGTTTCCAAAAGTAAGGGGAGGAGATAAGTAAAAAGAACAATGACATGTTATAGCACAAGAGCTAAAATTAAATGCGTGTAAACAATTCTTGTTGAAACTAGAAGCCAATGTAGATTACGCAAACCAGGTAAAGAGTCCTGCCAAAACATGCCAGGGTAAGAGTCACCCAGCATTGAGGCATGACTAGTGATAGAAGTGAAGTTAACACTAGAAGACCACAGAGAATTCTGAACTTGTGTGGCAGCTATTAAATTCTACATTAAAGTCTAGCATATACCTAAAATTCATATTTCTTCTTTATCCCACCCAAAAAATTGAAAGTCAATTGTTCAGATACAGGAATCCTAGTGAGAATTCTTAGCCTATGTATAATTATTTCTTTAACACATTTCTTGAGCAACCACTCTGGGCCAGGCCCTATAGGAGAAGAAAAAATTGAAAGTCAATTGTTCAGATACAGGAATCCTAGTGAGAATTCTTAGCCTATCTATAATTATTTCTTTAACACATTTCTTGAGCAACCACTCTGGGCCAGGCCCTATAGGAGAAGCTTAGAATAATACAAAGATGAATAGGGCATGGTCCCTGCCCTCAGAGGGGAGAGGAAGCCAGACCTGTACACAAATAATTACATGAGAGTAATAAAAGAAGAGAGGGAGAAAGAAATGAGCTACAGCCAAATTGGTACAATGACGTTAGGGTGTGGATGAGCCACCTTTAAATCCCATCCCACAGCTGGTTTAATGGCAACTTGTTTGACCAGAATCCTACCATGATATTAATTTTTGTTAGATTTCAAATTAAGCCTACACAACTGGGTCTCTAATGCAGCTAAGTCATGGAAATAGACCCCAGGTAGATATAAACATCTATAACACCTCACCAAAAGCATTTTAGACTTGTTTCAAAAGACTGTTTTCAAAGTTATGCATGAAGCCAGAGGAGTTATGAAAGAAAACACCATTAATTAAGTAAACGTATGACTAACTTTGTCATGTAGAGGCAACTATAAACCTTTTTAAGTAAACAAACAAACTATACATTAATAAGGGAGTATAAGTAAATTATAGAATATCCCATAATTTTAAAAGAATGCGGTAGCTCTCTCATGGAAATGTCTCTATATGTATGAAAGTGAAAGAAAACGATCAGGAGGAAACAATTTAGGCTATAGACTAACCTTATCATTTGATGCAACTTAAGCACTATTATACCTCCAGAACTGTAATGATTTAAAGCAAATTTTTCACAAATATTTTTTGGTGCTTGGATTGGCGATTTTACCTACCAAAAAAATGTGTCTTTGCAGTATTACCCAAATGTGCAGTGTGTGAATGCTTTTAATATTGCCTCTAAATATTACTGGTTGTTTTAGGCCCTTTCTCTGTAGCCACTTTTGTAAGCATTATCTTCACATTTAAAAGCTTTCAATCTTAATTAGCCCACTATAATGCACAGTGTAATTTCAGTTCAGAAAGAGAAAAGTGAATGTTGAACCAACTTTTATTATTAAATGGATTTCCTGCCCCAAGACAGTTCTGTTATCATTTGCCTTAGCTCTTCATTATAAGAAAGGAGAGAGAAAAGGAGAGGAGGGAAAGGGGTTCAGGAAAGGAAATGAGGAAATAACTGACCATCCCTCCCAATAGCAGGAATTGAATGTTGTCTGTTAACTGCAGCCCTTACATTTATAGTTAAGGCAACAGCCTAGGCCTTATTCTATGGTTTCTCTTTCATTATGATTGATACAGTTTTCTCCTTTAGTCAAAAAATTCTCTTTGAGTAAGTTCATGGTTTCATTGACTCAGGACCCTCAGAGGTGATCATGACCCTCTCTCCTTCTAGGAATATTCATAAAGATAAAAAGCCAGACTCTCACCTCTATGAGCCAAACTCATCTTTAGAAATGAAGCAGAATGCCACAGAAAGAAAGCCAGTGTGGCATTCAAAGGATGTGGGGCTGAGCCTAGGAGCTCAAATCAGCCTGTGACCTTTCACAAAGAAGACAAAGGCAAATACTCAGAGAAGCAGCCTCTACACTGGTGCCAAAGTTCCACAAGTAGAACAGGTGCATCCACCCCCTCCTGGCGCCACAGACCAAGCTAGACACACCCAGACTTTCCCACTCACAGGGCCACCAGGGCTGGTCTGAATTCAAGTCAATAGAAGCTTATTGCCTTGGGGTTAGGTGAGAAACATGTTTGACGCCAATCAGTGTATGCATGATTACCCAACAAGGAAAATAAGGAAGTAAAGCAAACACATGCACCCATATCTATTAAAAGAACTTGAAGTAGAGAAATAAGAACTGAGAGAAAATGGTGTTAGTTCAATAAGTATGAAATATGCACCAACAATCTCTAAAGCAATTTTCTAGTTCTAGAAGAACTAGAACTTCGATGATGAATCAGCAAAACAATTCCAGCTGCCTTCAATACTTATTGATTTACTGTAAATGTTTGTTAGACAACCAACAACCTAAAAAAACTAAGAGAAAATAATGATAATGTAATGATGATAATTATGATTACAATTTGTTAGATACCCTTTAGGTGCTAGAAAATTTGCTATATTTAACTACATAGCTTCATCTTCATAACGGTCTTGTGAAATAGGTTTTATTCTTCCCATTTTACATATAAGGAAACTACATCAAATCTAAATTAAATATCCTTCCCAAGAATACCCAGCTAGAAAAGAATAACCACAATCAAACTTCAGTCAAACTCTTTCAGCTATACCAGGGTTTAGCAAACTATGATCCCTGTGTCAAATCTATCCTGCTTCCTGGTTTTATAAACAAAGTTTTATTGGAACATAGACACCCATTCATTCATGTGTTGTCTATGGCTTTCGGTGCTACAACAGCAGAGTTGAGTAGTTGCTAAAGAAACCATGTGGTCCACAAAGGCAAGACAATCTACTATCTGGCCTTCTACAGAAAAGTTTGCCAATCTCTGCACTGCAGTATGCCATTAAGGATTTTTAAAAAGTTGAGTATAATAAATACTTTCAGAGAACTATAAAATTCTAAGAAATGAGAGTTTATTGCAT
>NW_007734826.1:17388-21871 GCF_000696425.1 Galeopterus variegatus
ATTCACCAGCTTTCATATATTCATCACTTTCATGTCCTTTATCAAGGCTACACCCTTGATAGAAAGAGCACATGTTGGGGAATCAAGCAGACTAGGGTTCAAATCCTACCCTGGTCACTTACTATTTGTGTAATCTTAGAAAAGTTAGTAAACCACTTTAAACCTCAGTTTCAACCAAGCAAAATATAGTTGAGTGTGAAGAAGTGTAAAAAAGATCAAATGAGATAGCACATTCAGTGCCTAATAAAGTATAAGGCACATAGTAGGTACTCTGTCGGTACATGGAAAACACTAACTTTGTTCTAACAAGACAGGTAAAAATGTATCACCTCAGTCTCCTCTTGGACCAGAGTGAACAGGTGTTGGTTTTTGGAGTAAGTAACATCTCACTGTTCAAGTATAGATGATAACCTGCCGGCTGCATACTGTAGAGGTAAAGAGTTTTTACTGGAGAAAGCTTTTAACTTTCTAACCAAGTCTTGTACCAGTTGCACATAATTGTTATTATATGTTTTGCTTTATAGACAGCCTTGTTTTTAATTATGAGGTTTTTATTGGTGATCAGGTTTCGGGGTAAGTCTGCCATCTGACTTGCCAGCACTTGTTAAAAGTTTTTATAGTGACTCATTTACATATGTATGTGTGTGTGTGTTTAAGAGTGCTACTATTAAATTTTGCTGTCATGTGAAGGACTTGTAATTCAAATTTGCCCATTTATACAGCTCCCGCCCCTCATCTGCTCTATCCCTCCATTCATCAAAGGGCTAGCTTCACTTACATACACACGTGAAATAGAAGGAAACACCACTGCAAAAATAGAAATCTTTAAGGTAGTATAATGCATAGAAAAACTAGGGGAAATCAATAACATATAGATATTATTAATTTTGTAGAGGGAATACCTGCAGGAAAAATCATCTTCACAGCCATCTTAGCAAGTGGTACTGAAAGATTAGTGCCATAAATTGCCTGCAGAAGTAAAGAGAGAATGTGAGTACACATAGCTCTTTGAAAGAATAGAGATACTCCCACAGATAGAAAAATGAAAACTCAAAATGGCATGGACAGCAATGAAGCAGCTCCATAATGATTCAATAGTACCAAGAGCCGAACCTTTGTTGAGCATCTCCTACATATGCACCTCTTACACAGGAAGCCCTGGGCAGGGCATTGCAGACACAGAGGATAGGAGGTAACATTTTTCAGTTGCAGTAGTTTTCTTTTGTGTTGCTGTTGACTTTAGGTTTCCAACTGCTCTATTAATTAGAAGTACAGAAAAGAATAAAAGCAATGAAAGGAAGGAGGGAAGGAGAAAAGGAAGAGAGGATAAATGGGGGAATAAGAGAGAAGGAAAAGGTGACCAGTGTTAGGTCACTGTCTGTTAGAAGAGCAAGCACCTGGGGCCCATAGCCACTAATGTTCATTTGACTTAACCCCTACTGAATCACTTCTGGAAATGACTCTTGTAGACTTGTTTTATATATTGTGGAATAACAAATTACACCTCTGCCCCCCACCCCCCACCCCACCCTGCAAAAAACTAATAGCATTAAACACCTACGGGTCAGAGTTCTGAGAATGGCTTAGCTGGGTCCTCTGTTTCCTGGTCTCTCACAGGGGTGCGGTCAAGATGTCCACCAGTGCTGGGGGCTCATCTGAAGGCTCAAGAGGAAAGGATCTGCTTCCAAGCTAACACACGTGACTGGTGGCAGTACACATTTCCTTGTGGAATGTTGAACTGAGGGCCTCAGTTTGCTGCCTGCTGTTGGCCAGAGGCTGCCCTCAGGTCCTGGCCACATGAGCCTCTCTTCTATGGCAGCTTGCTTCATCAAAGCCAGAAAGAGAGAGTAAGTCTACTAGCAAGACAGAAGTCACAATTTTCTGCAAACTTATCAGGAAAGTAGCATCTTCTCACGGTTGCCATACTCCATTGGTAGAAGCAAGTTACTCAAGTGGAGGGGGTTCTAAAGGCCATGAATATTAGGAGATAACTGGGATAATTGGGAGCTATCTTAGAGGCTACCTACCACACCTCAGTGACCTGCTCTCAGTTTCTCTGTTTGCTCATTTTTTCTGTCTGATCTGTATTCAAATTACAACAAAATTCCAAAACAGTTAGGTCTAAATATATAAACTTTGGCTTTTAATTCTGAGTTTGCATTCTTTAGAGGAGTTGGTGTTACAGTAGGAACACTGGGTTGGTCTAGAAAAAGCGTGAGTTCCAGGACCAACTCTGGCAATTTACTAACTGTATGACTTTATTCATGAACTTGATTTTCTCATCTTTGAAATGGGGATAATTATGACTTCCCTGTTTACCTCATATAGCTATTATGAAGACCACGGAGGATAATGTGTATCAGTGTTTTCTGAAGTGCAGTAACATAGTACTGGAGATACTTGAGATGATTATGGGTGGGACACGGACTGTAGGTGGAACTTTTTTGCGGTATTTGTTTTAGAGTGCGTTAGAAAAGTATAACTTACACAGCAAACTGATGATTTTACAGATAATGTTGCTTAAATGAGATCTCAATGAAGTTTTAAAAAGTGAGTCAATTTGAAGGAAAATATTAATAAAATAATAAGATTGGTGGTCTGAGAATGTGGCAAACATTCTGAAGCTGATATACAAATGATTGCATAAAATATAAAATGCTCCACAAATATATTGAGTCCTGTTCATTAATTTATCTTCCTTAATGCTGGTTTAAGAAGGTGACTAGATATAGTCTTTGTTACCAGCAGATCAAACCTAACTATACTCGGTAAAAGAAATGACCACTTGAAAATCCAATCCCAAATTTTTTGCCCCAAAAGAATCCTCTCCCTATTATTAACAAAACATTTATGTAATTTGTTCCCTGATGCATTTGCTTTTCCTAGCAATATATTAACAATAACTTCCATGTATTAGGAGTCTGTTGTGTTCTAGAATGTACATATACTATTTTAATTAGTACTTACCCTACATGGAAGACTGTATTATCATATCTTATAAAGAGGAAACTGAGTCTTAAAGAGGTTAAATCACTTGTCAAATGTAACTCAACTAGTAAGTAGCACAGCTAGAATTTAAATTTGATTCTCAAAAGAAAAAGCAAAAGAAATAAAAAACAGCAAAAAAGTAAAAGTAAAAAAATTTAAAAATAAACAAACTCAGTCTGCCTGACTCTAAAGCAGTTGTAAATTCTACCCTTCCCATAAAGTTTTAAAGGACTGAACTTCCCTTCACTATGTCCATACCTCATCTTTTTCCACCTCTTATGATTTTTCATTGTGGCACTGTAATGTTTTTTCTCTGGAATGTGGTAAAATATATCAACACCAGTTCATTAAAAACAAGGTCAGAGAATGAGTCATTTATTGCCAAGTGCCCAGACAGGACATGCAAACTAAATAGAATAAGAGAAGCAATTGCTTCCTAGCCCAAACTTTTTCCACCCCACTCACCCTCAAGAGCACAGGAGCAAACAGAAAGATGGACTTAAGACACTTTCTAGGGTTCCTCCTAGGTAGGGGCGTTGGCTACCTTTCTTACCACTTTCCCTGGATGGCCTCCCTACCAAGGATAATTCTACAAGCCAAGGAGAAGTGCATTGTCTCTGGGCTCTAAACACTTGGTCAGCTGTGTAACCACAAAGAAGTATCTTCTCAAGAAAAGACATCTCCCTTTTGCTTTTTCAGTATGACATGTGAGTTTTGACAGAAACCAGATATTCCAGGTGATACACATAACTTAAATGTGCTTAAATCTCCTTCAAGAAGAGATTTGAGCTTTATGTCTTTAGATCTAGAAAAACAGACTTGAAAATTCATTTCAGAAAAACTGATTACTAAAGTTAAAGCTCACATACCAGTGAGAATTAGAATTCAGGAGATTGCCGAGAGTGGAATGGTTTCATACAGGAAATATTACTTTCTATACTCAGATTAGTCACTCTCCATTTTGTAACAAAAAAACAAGGTTTTGCTCATTTGAATTATGTAATATTAAAATCACAATAATCAGACCTTAGTGATGACAAGTACAAGGTAAAATAAACAGAGTAAATACATGAAAATGGAAAATAGTAAATAGATATTTGAAAGTCAGTCATTGAAAAATTTTCTAATAATGTACAGATTAAATTTGGAAGAGGCATTTTCCTGTTGCTCTTCTCTTCTCAGTCATGGAAGATGACCATTCCCCTAACAGTACAGGCAGTAGGAGGTGTGCACTTCGTTAGTCATATCACCCTGACTGCCGCAGAGGTAGGCGGGCCGGGTCAGAGACCAGATGGGAAGAACCATCGTAGCATAGCCATCAGTATTACCACCTCTTTTTTTTTTTTTTTTTTCCTTTTTTTTTTGTCTTTTTTTCATGACCAGTAACGGGATCACAACCCTCGGTGTCGTGCCCGTACCGCGACCGGCAATGGGATTGCAACCCTCGGTGTCGCGCCTGCACCGCACTCAACCAGTGAGCAGACCGGTCTCTATA
>NW_007734826.1:22148-24509 GCF_000696425.1 Galeopterus variegatus
ATCACAACCCTCGGTGTCGTGCCCGTACCGCGACCGGCAATGGGATTGCAACCCTCGGTGTCGCGCCTGCACCGCACTCAACCAGTGAGCAGACCGGTCTCTATATGGGATCCAAACCCTCGGTGGGAGCGCCACCACGCTCCCAAGTGCCTCACTCTACCGAGTGTGCCACCGGGCCGGCCTGTATTACCACCTCTTTGAATCTTTTGGAGCATCCTGGCCAACAGTCCTGAAGAACATCCAAAACTCTGGATTTGTCAGTTCCTCTGTGATTAGATTCAGATCAAACATTCCATCAAGAACCGCACTTAGATGAACTTCAAACTACACGTGGCCAGACTCTCCTACTTGGTTAAGGTGATAACAGCAGTCTCTCTCTCCTCTCTAAGTGCATTTCCCCTTTTTAATTAATAAATAAATCTGTGGAATGAAATGAGCAGACTACTCTTTTCCCCAACCACAGGCAATGACCAATGGTTTTGCAGCCCCTTGGTGAGGGGGTATCACAATAGGGTGATTTTCTAACTCTATAATTCACTTTATATTTATTAGCTGCCATTATTTCAGGAAAAAACAAAACAGACAAACCAAAAAACCCAAAAAAACCTCTCCTCCCCCACCATGGGTCATTTAAAAAATTTAGTGTGCTATAAATTGCANAAAAAAACCTCTCCTCCCCCACCATGGGTCATTTAAAAAATTTAGTGTGCTATAAATTGCATCATAATTCTTTTTAATGTTCACACTGTCCCAAATTAAGCCAGTTAGAGAAAAACTTCATTTTAAAAATTATAGCAATGTTAAATTTTATTATGTCATAATCAAACAATCTGTAAGAGTTTCATAAGTGTATGGTGATACTGTCACTTATATTTATCATTATTATTATACTGTAGTAATTTATTTGTGTCATGCTAAGGAAAGAAGTGAATATCTTTAATTGATTCAAGTTTATCATGGCACACATTTCTGAAGTGATACTGTATGTGATTATAAAACATTTTACAAACCATACATCAAAATCAGGAACATTGTTTTACGATGCATCTAATACTTTACTATTAAATTTCAAGTCCTAACTTAAAACTAGAGTACCAATTTTAAAAATCCTAAAATTTCTTTCGTATTATGATTTTGTTAACTTTTGATTTTAATTTGTTTTAAAACTTTAACCTTCACTTCAGCACTGCCTAGGTTTATAACCACATCAAATACCAATTTGAGACTAGAGTGTCAAAATCCTAAAACTGCCATCATAATGATACTAAATTTTGGCTTATGATACATTCTTTTGAAATTTTCATTTCAATTCTGTCTTAGTTTATAACTAAACCTAGTATTTTACTTCTGAATTTTGAGTATTTGTTTAAATATGGTAATAGCAAAATTAAAAAGCTAACACTGTCTTAAATTTGGTACTAAGTTCTGCTTTCTGAAACTTTTATTTTAATTTTGCCAAAGTTTTCCTGAGATAGACAATCACTTTGCAATCAGTTTATGATTATTGATATAGTGGTTTTATTATTGATTTATTCATATAAAAATTTATTTTAAATATTTTGTATGTTATGGATATTGATTTCTTATAAACCAATCCTTATAGGTTTCATAATGTAGTATAAAACATAAAGCATGTCCCACAAAAAATCATCTCTTTTAAATGTTATTTCACATTTCTTTAATGTGATTAACTACAACAAAAATTGTGTCCCTGCTAGGATGTATGAGCCACGAGTGAAGGGATCTTTTACTGTTTTGTCACTGATGTATTTTAAGGACCAAGAAGAGTGCCTGGGACATAATGTACATTTGATAAATATTTCTTTAATGGCTTTAAGATTAATTGAATAAATCAACACAGGCCTGTACCCAAAAGAGAGCAACCATGTAAAAATCATTCCTCATTCAGAAAGAGCATTATTTTTAGGTGATTTTTCTAATAATATTATTTTGCTTACTTTTTTTCATTTGGTAGTGAATATATGGAGAGAAATTTTAGAAGAAACTCTTATCAGCGATATTATGTGGTATATGCTTTCTGGCATTGTTTCTGAGTGTTTTCATACAATCCTCTGAGTTTTTTTCCACTAGATTCTTCAAACTTTGAATTTGAAATGTATTTATTTATTGACAACTGATCCCTGTGTGCAAATAATCCAAGAAAAAGTTGAGCCTTCTATTTTTACAATAAAAAAGCATTAACAATATAAAGAAAAATGAAAAATGTTTTCAGAATGATTAAACAAATTTAATAACAGAGAAAAGGTGGCATTAACATACATTATCAAATTTTTTCCAGCAAATACTACAGATAATGGGTTAATTTATTTGTTGTATTGCACTAATACAGTTTTTTTTTTT
>NW_007734826.1:25273-32491 GCF_000696425.1 Galeopterus variegatus
TGGTAGTGAATATATGGAGAGAAATTTTAGAAGAAACTCTTATCAGCGATATTATGTGGTATATGCTTTCTGGCATTGTTTCTGAGTGTTTTCATACAATCCTCTGAGTTTTTTTCCACTAGATTCTTCAAACTTTGAATTTGAAATGTATTTATTTATTGACAACTGATCCCTGTGTGCAAATAATCCAAGAAAAAGTTGAGCCTTCTATTTTTACAATAAAAAAGCATTAACAATATAAAGAAAAATGAAAAATGTTTTCAGAATGATTAAACAAATTTAATAACAGAGAAAAGGTGGCATTAACATACATTATCAAATTTTTTCCAGCAAATACTACAGATAATGGGTTAATTTATTTGTTGTATTGCACTAATACAGTTTTTTTTTTTTACTTCTTGTTTTGTTTATTTTTAATTGCACATTTTTACACAGTACAGTTTGTTGTCTCAATACATGCATATGTTGTTCAATGATCCCATCAGAATAGTTAACATATCTATCACTTACGCATTTATTATCTTTGTGATTATAAAATTCAAGATCCTCTTTTCTGGCTATCTTGAAATACACAATATTATTAGCTGTAGTAACCCTAGTGCACCAGAACTTATTCTCCCTATCTAACTGTAACCTTGTAACTTTGTACCCATTTACCAACCTCTCCTTATCCTCCCCTATCCCCTACCCTTTCCTGCCTCTGGTAACCACTATTCTACTGTCAACTTTTTTTTCTTTTTAATTTATTTTTTCTTAATTGACCATGATAATCGTATATATTTACAGAGTAAAATGCGATATTTGGGTACATTTATACAGTGTGCAATGATCATATCACAGTATTTAACATATATAGCACCTCAAATATTTGTCACCTCTTTGTGTTGGAAACATTCAAAACCCTCTCAATTAGTTACTTGAAATACATTAGCAATTATTTTTTGCATGAAAGGTTTTGAAATTAATTCTTTGCCTATACTATTCTTTCTCTGGAAAAATACACAAATTTTTGCCAGAAAATTGCATTACTGCACTTGTTAGTGTAAATTAGTCTAAATTAGGGGCCGGCCCGGTGGCGCACTGGAGAGTGCGCCGCTTGGGAGCTTGGCGGCGCTCCCACCAAGGGTTCGGATCCCATGTGGAAACCAGTTCCCACTCACTGGCTGAGCGCGGTGCGGGCGCAACACCAAGGGTTGCGATCCCGTTGCCAGTCCCCGGTACGGGCGCGACACCGAGGGTTGCGATCCCATTACCGGTCAGTAAAAAAGAGAAAAAAGGAAAAAAATAAAATAAAATAATAAAAATAAATAAATTCGTCTAAATTAGGAAATCCAATTCACCTCTGAGCTCTATGTCTAACTTCCATTGGACATCTACATCTGTTGTTTTGCCTCCCATGGATTTGTCACCTGTTTTCCCCTGGGTGACGGAGCCACCAAAGATTAATCAAAGCCCATCTCTTCTGAGCAGTGAGAAGCCCCACAAAGGAGTTAATCTCCCAGAACCTTTAAGAGAGAGGCATTCCTTCCATTTGGGAAATTAACCCCAAATTGGGGTTCTCTTCCCACATTTATTCTCCAGACCAGGAAGTTACAGGACGAGAACATAGGTGGGGGTTTTGCTAAGTATAGTTTAACAAGTTTAACAATAGAAGCTGGTAACATTCAGTAACACAAGCAAGGTGACATTCTATAATGTAATTAAGTCAATCCACTAACAAAAGCTTGATTTTAGCAAACATTCTCTTCTTACAGCAATTTCCCAGTATCTTTACATATCAATCAGTAACCTGTCTGTCTTTGAGCCAGCAACCTTGCTGTGTTACAATTCTTTATCTTACAACAGAGACTATAGCCTGGGGAAAATTTCCTGTCCTTTGCAAGGTCCATATTTGAAACTACAAGGCTTTGGGAAACCAGGTCCTGTGAAGTACATTTGCTTTATGCATACTCCACATGTTCCCCCATTTTATTTATTTAAAAGAAAAAGCAAAAGATATAGATCAGGTTTTCACAGTTAAGACAAAAGCATTTAAAGCAAAGTTGGTATCATGTAGCATGGCAAGTCCTTTTAATTTACTTCAGGTGAGGATTGATGATGTCATCATCTCTCAGTGCGGCTGCATCAGCATCATTCCAGGTGCTGTGAACTGGGTGTAATTACCAATAGTTGAAACTCTGGAATAGGATTCTACTCCATATAGTAGTTGACTTTGAGTCCAGAGAATTTGTTAATGTTCACCTGTCCAGGACATTACTCTTTTTAAAGCATCTAGTCTTTTGTAAAATTTTTGATCAATTACAAGTCTTTTATTTAGGAACAGGATCTCTCATCCAAGTTACAAACACCCACTTTAAGGCCAGGAAAATTTAGAGAACTGCTTTTGTAGAGAAGACATTATTTCCCCCTTTATGATCAAGGCACTCCTCATAAAAGCATTGATGATCAGTATCTTGATTGGAAAGGTCTTACTTTTTCTTTGTATAAGTCCCACAGCATTGGGAAGGCTCTTTCCCAGGTGTTCTAGTGTACCACATCAGGGGGAAAGATGAACAGCAGGATGAAGCAGCAGTTAGGCCAAATTGAGGCCACATGAAAGAGGGGTCAGAAACTTAGAAGTGAGACATGCTATCTTATATCCAAAGTTTTAAATTATATCCTGTTATAAAGAGAGAGTTAATTTTCATCGAATTTATAAAAATAGCCACATCACCATAATAATCATAAGGATACTTAAAGTTATTAAATTTGGGGGGGAATCAAATAGGGAGAAAACAAATACTTTTATCGCTGTTTCAAATGATATTTTACCAAACTGTTGTTAGTTATAGATAGCTTAAGAGAGAGAGAGAGAGTTCTTTTAATTTGGAAAACAAAACATTAAGAGAACCTGCAGTGTTTTAAAATAAGGAAATTGTAAAAACCCATAATTCTTTTAAATTATTTCACTAATTAATTTTTGTTGTTTTGACCTTTGTGAACAATTTCACAAACCCATCAGTTTCTTCATTAGAATTTTGGAACTTTAGTTTAAAGCTATGAACTCAAAGTTTGTCTGGAAACTGTACCTATCAGTTTTTTCATGAAATATTTGAAAATATAACATTTAAAAATTATAATTAAACTAAGATTATGACATGTAGCATTTATATCAAGACCCAGATTTTCAAGAACCTTACAAGTTTTTGGAACACATATCCATAACAACTTCAGTACTGACAACGATTTCCCATATAGTCTTAATTTATCATATAAGCCAATTAGTTTTGATACATCTTGTCTATATCTTTTGAGAAGCTCCAGGGCCCTTGGAACTCCTCAAAGTTAGTTTAAACCAAAAGTTTGAGCTTTCAGTTTTAGAAAGCTTTGTTAAATAACAAAAGGCTTAAAACACTTAGTTGAATAAAATCACAAATTATTACAAAAATGAAACCAAAGTAACAAAGGGTTTCAAAGGCAGAAAGCACAAGAAATTATCATGAAATACGTTTCTTAAACCAGTTATCTAAGGGACAAAGAAAGCCTTTTACAATTGTGTATTAAGAGCAGTCAAGTGAAAAGACCTTTGGTAATCCTTTTTAATTAGTAAACGCAGGCAATGATGTGTGCTGATAAGAACATTTTTATACATTCAGGTTAGTAAATAGGCATCCATTTTTTCAGATCAAATTATACCAAGCCCAGTTTGAGTTTTAGCTATTTTTACCAAATATATATTTATGGTTTCCCAGCCAAAAACTTGGTGTATTAGATCTATACCCTTATCAGTTAATGTTAACTAGGGCCTGTGCGATATTGATCATAGGTCTCTTTTCACTAGCCATTTTGGGTCCCAGGTTCCCATGTGGCATTTAGAGCCAAGTGGAATCCACAGAGGCAGAGGGCAGTATTCACAAAGATAATGTATAAAAGATATTGTTTCTCCCAGCATGGCCAGGAGGCACAGCTGAGATAACAAGGAGACATATTGACCTACAGACAAATTTAGATAAAAGGTTTAAATCAAATTTTGAAAATATTTTATCAAAACTTTAAAAAATTTAAGTCATGTGAACTTGAAAATTATACTTATTTATTTAATGAGCATGAATTAATTGTAAGCCAATTTGGTACCTTGCAGACAACACAATTACACAAATAGACATAACATACAGCTTACACACGCATATATGCAGACATAAACAACAAGAACAAATAAGGATCTTTTAGGTTTTGTTTAAAATGTAATAAAAACACTCAGTAGTAAAAAGGACAGTCAGGTTTAGATTGTGTGTTTTTATTAAGACGTATTGGTAAGGTTTCACCCTGTTTTTAAGAAAGCAAGATAACAAATTTACATTATAAAGCAAAGTATGCAATCCTTTTCAAGAAGATGCAGAGAAGATTTTCTTCCTTTTAAGAAAATAGCATAGAATTCTACCATAGGATTTTGTGAAGAAATACATAGATGAGACTAGAAGATAACTGAGAAGCCTGTTTAAGATAACCAGCTGGATGCCAGAAAATTCAAGACCATCCAGTCAAACAGGTAGATTTAAGTTTAGTTTTTGTTTTTAAATGAATTACTGAGAACTTAAGAGCTGAACTATTGAAAGCTATTTGACTGTTGAAGTTTTTTAATTTACCCCAGTTCAATTTGGAGCTTGTTGTCATTATTTTCATTACTTGTGTACCATCCCTGGTGAGATGGATTGAGGTGTTATGGTGAGGCATTGAGATTTTGGGATCAGATTCAATTCCTCGTCTCTTTTGGGGTTCCACATAAGGTTTAACAGCCTTATCAGGAATCCATAGCAGGCCTGTGGGTAAGAGAACAGATGCATACCCTTTTCCCCATGTTAACAATTCAACAGGTCTCAACCATTGTGGTCCCATCAGCAGGTGGCAGAATAAAACCAAGTGTCTAGATCTCTTTTTAGGAAGTATAAAGTGTTGTTCTGTGGCCATTAATTTTTGGGAATTACCATTTTAAAAACTTAGTGTAAACAGAGCTTTAAAGACCTATTCATGAGGAGCCAGTCCTATATTCATATTACCCTTCCTTGTTTACTTATTTGAGATTTAAGAAGTCCATTAGCTCTTTCAACAATTGCCTGGCCAGTGGAGTTAAATGGGATTCCTGTGACATATTTAAAGTTCCAGTTGTCACAGAATACTTGAAAGACTTTGGAGGTGTATGCCAGTCCATTATCTGTTTTAATTTGATTTGGAATCCCCATAGTGGCAAAGACAGAAAGACAATGTTTTTTAACATGTCTAGCAGTTTCTCCTGTTTGGACAGTGGCATGAATAAGACCAGACTAAGTATCAATAGTAACATGTAAATATTTAAGATGTCCAAAGGAGGAATAATGAGTGACTTCCATTTGTCAAATTTCATTACCTTCTATTCCTCGAAGATTATCTCTTCCAGGGGAATTAGATTTAGAAAACCTCTGACAATCGGGACAAGCATGAACAATATCTTGAGCTTGCCTATAAGAGATCTGATGCATGTTAGCCAAAGCTTGTGCACCCTGATGAAAAAACTGATGAGAATCAGTAGCTTTCTGTAAAACATTATTATACATAACAAAGTGATCAGCCATATTATTTCCAATTGACAAAGTGATCAGCCATATTATTTCCAATTGATAAAGGGCCAGGAAGACCAGAATGAGAATGCATGCGAGTTACATAGAAAGAATGATGTCTTTTTTGAAAAAGTTTTTGTAAATGTTGAAACATTTCAAATAAAAGAAAATCACTTCCCTCATGGATAGATGCATCTAGGCAGAGTCCGCTACTAAACTAAGTGGCTGATTGTAAAAGTGTTGTAAAGCTGCAATGGCAGCTGCCAATTCAGCCCTTTGAGTGGACTTATGATGAATAGTAACAAAATGTTTCCAGATTCCCTGTTCTTGCCATGTTATAGATCCCTTTCCTGATCTGCCAGAACTGTCGATAAACACAGTTAGTGCTTGAGGGAGGGGAATGGGGGATAAACATGATTTTAATTGTATGGGCAGTATTTGGAGTCCTTGTAGGATTTTATCATGGGGTAATGAGAACTGTAACTTACCAACAAAATCAGCCATAGTTATCTGTAAAGACTCTGATTGTTCAAGGACAGTGTAAAAATCAGTTTTAGAAAGACCAGGATTAATAATATCAGGATCATACCCAGTAAGTACTTGACAATGGTGTCTTCCCCTAGTGAGTAAATGAGTACATTGTTCTAATATAGTATATAATTTCCTCTTCTGTTGATGAGGTAAGAAAATCTATTCAATGACTCCTATTTGAGGAAGAAATTGGCAAAGCAAAACTGTGGGAATATATGGGGTATTCAAAATAATGAAATGAATGACTTGAGATTTAACAATACATGTTAATTGTCTGGAATGTAAAAGGGATTCAATCTGTTTTAATTCTAATTCTGCTTCTTCAGATAAGTAATGAGGGGAGGACAGATCAGAGTCTCCCTTTAGAGTATTAAACAAATGTTGTAATTGATAAGTAGGAATACCCATAGAAGGGCAGAGCTAGTTAATGTGGCCAAGTAATTTTTGTAAGTCATTTAGAGTAAAAGGCTCCTGAATATGGAAAGATGTAATTTGTGGCTATATATTTCTCTGAGTGATCAAAAAACCAAGGTATGGGCCGAGCCCGTGGCGCACTCAGGAGAGTGCGGCTCTGGGAGGGCAGCAACGCTCCCACTGCGGGTTTGGATCCTATACAGGAATGGCCAGTGCACTCACTGGCTGAGCACATGTGGGCAACACCACACCAAGGGTTGCAATCCCCTTACCGGTCACAAAAAAGACAAAAAAAAAAAAAAAACAAGGTATTTCCAAAGGTCCTTTTTTTGAATTTTATCTGGAGCTATTTGTAACCCAGCATTATTAACTTGTTTGATTAAATGTAAATAAACTTTTGATAGCAGTTCTGGATTGTCATGAGCATTGTTAATTTGTCTAGTTATAAGATTTAGTGGGAGTATTCCAGAGACTATGTGATGGCTAAAAATGTTCCATTCATAACTGTTGTTTAACAAGTAAAGTAGCTTGATTTAATTTCTCCTCTTTAAGAGGCCACTGTCCCACCCAAACCGGAGGACAAGGGGTCCATTGTAATTTGAATGGTGGGCATGTGACTGTGGCCATCATGATAAATTTTGAAGGAGATGTCCCAATATAAAAATACCATTGAGCAGGGAGGTCTCAGCCCCATAGAGTT
>NW_007734826.1:35211-54594 GCF_000696425.1 Galeopterus variegatus
GTTGCGATCCGTTGCCGGACATGGAAAAAGACAAAAGACAAAAAAAAAAAAAAAAGAAACTATGTTTTACATATAAACATAAAGGCCTAGAAATATAATGATCAGCTGGATACAATAAGCACCACCAACACTCTTATTGTGATTTTAGATACCATTTCTCACTAAAAAGAGCCAGTGCTCCTTTGAGAAATATTTAGTGCTATGTAGAGCACAGGAAATGTACAAGATAAAATAAATATATTGTCTTACCAGAAGTTAAAGATTCTGTCAAAGACTACTAAGGTCATGTCAAAAGATTCAGGAACCAACTTATGGAGGCTCCCAATGGCCATAGATAGGACTTGAGCTTTAATAGGTAGAACTACACTGGATTGAAACACACCAATTATTTTTAAATCCATTAGTTTATAATAATAATTAAAAATCAGTAGTCACCTTTGAAATATGATAAGGACTCAACTCATTATTTTAAAAACGTGTAAATAAATTTGAAAATAAAGTATTTATCCCTTCTTTCTTATATCAACCTGAGGGCAATCAAATAGATAACGATTAAACTTTCTCTTAATAGCAATATTTCAGCTAGTAAATGAAGAAAGAAAAATAAAAGTAGAATATCACAATTTAGCCACCCCTAAAAAAGAAAAGACCTAAGAAATAACTATCCATGGCTGCTAGAATCATAGAAAGAGAGACAACCAGATCATAAGCAATGGCAAAAGTATTTTTGCCAAAACATCAAACCTGAGTCACATCCAGACTCTATATCTAAATAATAAATTACAAGAAATACAAATGACAGAAAAAAATGTTAAATGTCACTGTGAAGAAGCATTCAGCAAATCCAGTCTTCAGAAAACTACAGAATAACCCAATTTCTGCAACAAAAAAATTGAAAGAATAAAGAAAGGGAAAGGGGAAAACTGTAGATTAAGAGACACGAGACCAGTCTTATCAATTTCAACAAATTCCAATGCGTTAACCTTATTTTCATCTTTATTCAACTAAATACATTATTATTAACAGTTTTTAAAGAAATAAAAAGTGTTACATGTAAAAATTGGAAGAGGTAAGCTATAGTACTAACCCATAGTACCTCAGAATGTGATTGTTATTTTGTCATAGGGCCTTTAAAGAGGTTTTTAAAAGGTGATTAAGTTAAAAGGAGGCCCTAAGAGTGTGCCCTAATCCAATCTGACTGGTGTCCTTATAAGAAGAAATATTGACACACAAGAGACACTAGGGGCACATGTGTACGAAGGAATGACTATGTGAAGAGGCAGCAGGAGGGTTGCCATCTGCAAGCCAAGAAGAGAGGCCTCAGAAGAAACCAAAAATGAGAAAATGAATATCCATTGTTTAAGCCATCCAATCTGTGGTGTTTTTTTTATGGCAGCCCTAGCAAACTAATACAGATGCTAAAATGATGAATATGCCCAACATTCAATTCAACTTAAGAAACACAAATGGGGATATAGAAGGGGTTATACTGTGTATTCAGGAGTAATCATTCTTTCCATTCTGAAATGGAAAGAATCAAACCTCCTGTTGGGGAGACGGGTCACATAGAATTTGAAAAAGCCCCACAAGTGTTTCTAACTTTCCTTCTCTCCCCACTTAGAAACATTGTCTTAGACCCAACCACACACAAAAGACCACATAGATGAGGACAGCATTATGTCACTACTTCTCATGACCACTCAACTAATTCTATTCACACTATTATAGTGGGGTCATACACAGTTTCACCAACTAGAATATAAACATTATCACTAGTGATCTGCATTATTAGAACTTATTCTACTCATTCCCTTTCATTTACGTCCAAAATTCTGTGCCAATTTATCATTTACCTTCCCCTTCTCACTTATAAATTCCCCACCCTATTAAAACACACGGATGTGACAATTTCAAGTTTCAGCTGCCCACTATGTTCTCATCTGCTTCGTCTCTTAAACGCATTTAAAGCATTAACAACAGTTGTATTTCATTCTAGAGACAGCTGGATTTCAGAGAGAGGTAAAATGTTTCATTATCTCACTCTATTGTTCAAGACAAATGTGCTATTGTATTGCATGTGAAATGTCATCTTTGAAGTTTATTAAGGGTGTGCTGTGAGGTCAGCCATCTGGAAAACACAGTGTAGTCTGAAAATTAATTATAAGCCAGTATATTGCTTCACCCCTCCCCCAGTTAATCCTACCATGACAGCTCCTAAAAACACTATATATGTAAATAGCAGAGGCTCTGAAGCCACACAGGTTAGACCCCTACTTCCAACAATGATTAGCTAGTATACAAGTTACTTAACGTGACTGATACTTTTGTCTGTAAAATTGGAATACTAATGCACGCTGCATTTAAGTTTTATGAGTGTTAAATTAAATGATACTTCTAAAGCACTTGGAACAGAATAGACAATAAGTGCGACTTCTCTCTTCTCTTAAATATAGAAAATACTTGATATTCATTATAGAGAGAATATTAGATAAAATCTAATAATATTTGGAAGCCGAGTTGAGCAGGTTGGCTTTGCAAAGGAGTCCATTGAGCTTCCACGTAGCTACCTTTTTATTTCAAGGGAGGAAAAGCCTTTGGAAGATCGTTTGATGCTTCTTACAGAATTCTCAGTCTGGAGCAGGTTAGGACCACCCAGACGAGAGTCAAGGGAAGCGCTGTCCGTGGTGCTAGTAAACGCAGATGCCCCTGGCAACATTTCCCCTCCCAAAGTTATTTTCCAGTCAACTTTCCTAGCGAAGCTCACATATCTGCCTCGTGAAAGATTCCGTCATTCTGCTCATTGGCTTTTTCCCTATCTTGTCACTCTTTATCTATGCTTCCTTCCAAGAAAAACAATTCTCTTTCATTTTTTTAAAGTCAACTTCAAATTGTTTTTATTTTTCAGACACATTGGACATGCCTACCACTTAAGAAAGTGTCTCAGAAATTGGTTCAGACTATTTTTTCCTAACCTGTTTGATACGTTTCAGAGAAATCCAAGGCTCAAAGCAAGAACACTGGAAATAGTTCGTTTCTGATGCAACCTTTAAAGACTCTCTTCAGTTAGCACATCCTCTAAGAAACTTTCCCTGCTCCTCCATCCTAAGCTAAGTTCCCTGCCTTACTCCCAAAGTACCCTGTAGAAATATCTTTCAGTAGAATTATCATATTAAATTTAAATTGTCTATTCATTAGTTTTGAGTGCCACTACAGAAAGTTTTTTAAAAGCTAGGACCCATATCTTATTCACCTGTGGACTCCTAGAATATAGGACATGCTGTATTAAGTTTTGTTGAACTAAATGTAATTACTAGATCCATTAGAGAGACTGTACCAACAACACTCCTTAGAAGGCAACCTTCTTTGTTGCCTTCTAAGGAAGGCAATTTAACTGTGCATTAAATTTCAGAGTAGCTAAGCTTTTCTGATAAAGATACTCTGGACTGTGTCCATTTGCCACCACATCCACCAACATCAGTCTGGTGACTCAACTCCTCAGAGTAACCGGCAAAGAACCAATGCAATTCATTTCAAAGGCTCTGGCTTCCCAGTGCCCATCTTTCCTCCTCCTCCTCTTCCTATTCTACCCAATACACTGTGCACGAGAACTGGTTCCCAAGAGTAGACAAAAACCTTATCCATGTTTTTCAGCCAGAACTAGATTTCTATTCCTCTGGCCAAATCCAAGAATGAAGTGTCCATCAACAAATAAAAGGACATGGTTCCCAAATAAGTGTGGAAGTTCAAATAAGAGTGAAAGATGGAGGAATTAAGAAACTGGAAACTTAAGAAATGGAGTGGGATGGGAAAGAAAGA
This sequence comes from Galeopterus variegatus, assembly GCF_000696425.1. Lineage (NCBI taxonomy): Eukaryota > Metazoa > Chordata > Mammalia > Dermoptera > Cynocephalidae > Galeopterus > Galeopterus variegatus. The sequence goes on from NW_007734826.1 coordinate 39,028, forward strand.
AGAAGTGTTATTAATGCTGCCACCTTCCCTTCCCTGTCCAGATGGATATCAGCCCTGTTGAAGCTCAGTCAGCAGATCATCAACCTTAATCACTTCAACGAGCCTCACTGTCCTTAATGGAACGAGCTTTTCCTCATCCTACAGGTTTAGGGGAAGGGGGAGTCAGAGTTAAGTTATGCTAGAAGAAACATATTGTGGAATCTCTCATTTTTGAATAAGCAAGCAATTGGCCTCCCTTTCAGATCTTGTCTTCCTCAACACTGGACCAAAATGATTTTGTAAATAAGAACTGTTTAGTGTTAGGAGAGGTCCACTATCATGTAGTGAAGACCAAAGTTTCTAGGCAACAGATACATAACTTGTTCTCTTCCTGTTTTAATGTAGCATCAGCTGTATTTTTTTAAATCTTTAAAGCAATAAATATGTTGATTCAAGCTCACCTAGGAAGATTAGAAAGGAAAAAAAGCACTTGGCCTTTAAATCTTCAGAAGAGAATTTAATGACAGGTTCAGCCTATTTAATGACAGGCCCAGCACCACACCCCTGTTTTATTATGTTTCATTATTGCTGCATAAATTTCTTTTATTACTCATGATAAATAAAAATCAAATACTTGCCAAGGTGGGTTTAAATAGGAAAGAGTGCAAACAAGATATACTGTATAAATATCATGAAACTGGAATCTCATATTATTAAAATATATTTTGTGTGTCTTATGTGTGTCAGGTTGCCGCTCTCAATCTCGAACTAGTTTTTTTTTGGGGGGGGGGATGTTTTGAAAAATTATTTTCAAATTATTTTGAAAATAATGCAAAGCATATGCAAAACAGGATTCTTGGGATTTTTCACTATTTTTCTGGTTGACTAATTCAAATAGAAAGACACACCCAAAAGAAAATTGCTAAGGTTGATGCAAGATGTGAAACTTGTGAAGTTCAAGTACTGCCTGGGGATGAATGTAACCTGCATGACAGGTGCAGAGCTGTCACTTTCAGACATCTTAAGAGAGACAGAGTTATGTTCAGCGCCTTTCTCTCAGCCACGAGATTATACAGGGAGCGTCTAACGTCTCCGGAGTGAAACCGGCTGGCCCAGAGCTGAAAGAAGTCCTCTGCTCCGCCTGCTGGGGAGTAGGAGCTGAGTGCAGTGGGTGAACACTTCCAAAAACTCAGCCTCGGCTTTACTGGACAGCCCGCCAGCCGCGCGCCCAGCGTTCCAGGTGGCTCTCTCGCCCGGTCTCTGACGCATGCGTCCCAGTACCTCGGGGGTGGACTCCCCCCGCCCCTACTCCCGTCGCCCGTGACGTCATCGGCGGCGGGCCAGTGTTCCCTGCATGCTCAGTGGGACGCGCCCGCGCGGGCCAGCCGAACGGGGGCGGAGCCTAAGGGGGTGGGGAGAGCCGGGCGGCCCAGCTGGAAACGCAATTCGTTCTCGGTTGGCTCCCAGTCAGACAGTGTGGCCAGGCAGTGGGTTCGCGGTGACGCGCCCGCACTCTGCCACCAGAGCCGCTTTGCGCTCGGCTGCGGCCGTGCGAGGCGCTTTTTGCCGGGAACTAGCCGGGTGCGTCCCCTGGTTCTCAGGAGCCAAGAAAGCTCGGAGCTAACCACGGACCGCTTGGCTATTGAACCGGACCCGAGCCGCAGAAGGACAGAGAGGAGACAAGCTGGGGAGAACTCCTGGGGAGGAGGAGTGCGCTGGGGCGGTGTGGGAAAGAAAGGAGGCGTGTCGGAAAGCTCAAGGCCAGTGGTGCATTATCCGGGCCGCTTTGTGTCTGGGGGCTGCGGAATGCGCGTAGAGGACAAGGGCATGCTCTGTGGAGGCGGCAGCGATGCGGGCCTGGCCAACGCCGCGGCGCGGGGGCAAGTGGAGAAGGTGCGGCAGCTCCTGGAAGCCGGCGCAGATCCCAACGGAGTCAACCGCTTCGGGAGGCGCCCGATACAGGTACCTGGGGCCCTAGGACCTCGCCAGCAGGTGGCGCGCGAACGCGGGGCGCGGCCTTTGTGGGTCCGGATTGGGACCAAGACCTGGGCAACAGTCTCTGTGGTTGGAGGTGTGGGGCCCAGACGTAAGGCAGGTCAAAAACCCTAAAGAAAAAAACTAAAGACTCAGTAAAAAACCCTAAAGAAAGGAATTGAAAAACCCTGTACTTCAGTTTGATTTTCTTTTTAATGGTGGAAAAATATCAATATTTGTTCTGCCATCTCATGATCAGAGATACAAGGAATAGATCAATTGGGGAGAAAAGGAAAGGTTATTTGGGGAGAAGGACTGTTTTGTCTGTCCGCTTCCAACGACAAAGATAAGTAAATCACAAATTACACAGTCTTCACTGGATTTAAGGAATTCTTCTACAAAATCATAGTACATGAAAAAAAATTCACCATAAACTTTTAAGCAGCTATATGAACTCTTTTGTATTCTTTCCTCATAGAGGCTAATTGAATTAAAAAGAATGAGACGGGATTCCTCAACCACAGTACTTAATAACTTTTATTAACAAAAAAACGCTAGAAGTATACTGCCTTTACAGTTACATGGTACATTTCAAATTGCATAAACCCACAAGAGAGAAAAACAAAACAAAACAAAACAACTCCGTTTGGACATTTAGTGATCAAAAATTGTTTTCACTGTTAACCTAAAATACAAAAGCAAATGCTTGCATAATGTACATGTACACAAATGGCTGCTATAGGATTGGTCCTCCAAAACATTGGGGGTTTTTGTTTTGTTTTGTTTTTTGTCCGTTTTGCATTGTTCTGATATGACTGCTAATATCCAGGCACTATTTTTACATAGCAAAATATTTACCATTTAACATTATGAAATCATAGCAGTTATAAAATCCTGTACAATGTAAATATACTGTTAATTTTACATATTGCATTAACTATATTACACTTTAAATTTTAACATGTATCTATATAATATTAAAATATTTAAAATAGTGAACCATTTATTAAAAACAAATCATTTGTTTTTATCACCTTATAAGATTGTGTGACTTGATTTCCTTTTTTACCCGCTAATCTTCAAATTTGGCTCAAATTATTAGGCTACAATCTATGAACACAGACACGTAAGACAAAAATCAGAAGCTTTCTACTGGGGATTTGCTATGAGAACTAAACAAATTAAACCTTTTCCTAAACTTAGTTGTTTATTTTCTCCCCTAAAGCATTACTCCCAACGTCTAAAAAATTTAAGTTGACCACCTAATAAACGTTTCTACACCTAGATTTTTGAGGGGGGGAAGGGAGAGAACAGCAGGGAAATAATTTAAGACTTTAAAAGCCATTTAAACTTAACTCCGCTCATAAATCATTCAACAAAATAGATTCCCATGTTCCAATGGAAATCAAGAATTTTTTTCCACAGTGATAATAATCACTTTACCATCAGCGCTTTCTTGTCTCTGCACTTTTCGAGAAAAGTTAAATTAAAATGAAATTTAATTTGAGCTAAGTAAATAGAATAAACGGGTGGGGGAAGTGAGTGGATTGTGTCAGCAAATGAAGAGAAACCAGACACCTGAAGCTCTTAAGTGGCTCTGCGTTGGCTGGATACTTCACAAATAGGTATTTCTTTAAAACGGCTCTACCTGCCCGCCCCGGCTGGCATCTCACTGCCCTCGCCCTCGTCCTGACCACTCGCTCTCTCCCGCAGGTCATGATGATGGGCAGCGCCCAAGTGGCCGAGCTGCTGCTCCTCCACGGCGCCGAGCCCAACTGCGCGGACCCTGCCACCCTCACCCGACCGGTGCACGACGCCGCCCGGGAGGGCTTCTTGGAAACGCTGGTGGCGCTGCGCCGGGCCGGGGCGCGGCTGGACGTGCGCGACGCCTGGGGCCGCCTGCCCGTGGACCTGGCTGAGGAGCGGGGCCACCGCGACGTCGCCCGGTACCTGCGCGCGGACGCGGGGGATTGACGGCGGGTTCAATTAGCCGCCCACGATGACTCTTTTTTCTCCCCCAGTTCCCCATCCCTACCTAGTTCAATGAAGGCTGCAAACGTGGAGCGGCGGAAAGCTTGCAAGCCTTCCTGGGTGCTCGACTTCCCGGAGGAAGGAGGAGCCAACTGGGAATAACTCCCTGTACCTCTTTAAATCTAGATCCGGCCCTTGCCACTCACCGTGAAGCCATACGCAGAGAAATGGGACAAAAGGATTTCCAGAGACATTTAGGAGTGTGTGCTCCAGTTGTCGTTTATATTTCAGGGTTTTCAGACGGAAAGTGCATGTGAAGCCCTTGAACGATCCCGGGCCTGTGAATCTTCGTACGGATGACACTGGGGGTGGAGAGGGAAGCGTTAGTGACTGGCATTTGGGTGAGAGGCAACAGGTAAATTCGTCCCTACGACCGCGGAGGAGCGGGTGAATCTCCGCTGTGGGTGTTAGGCCCAGGAGGCTAAAGGGAAGAAAACCTGAAGACTAAGGACCAGAGGACTGTGACGGGTCGAGGTGGACTTCGGTAGGTGCCCAAGCTTTAGGCGCTGTGCAGTGCCCAGCAAGTAACGACAAATCGATACTCTCTTCCAACTTCTCGAGCCCGGCTTCATCGGAGAGCAGATGGGGAAAAGAGGGCGTTGGGAGTGACAGCAGATATGCCCCCGTATCCTAAAATCCCTAGATTACGATGACGCAGGGTAGCTCTTGGATAGGTGCTGACTCTTATTCCATTTGAGGAGAGATTCCCTCGGCAGCATTCCGGATGAGGCTGGAGTCAGAGCACGGGACGAAGCAGTGGACTGTACTGAGAGCAACTTTAGCAGTTAACTAAGGATTTGCTTCATCTGTATATGCTAGAATACAAATGCCCCTGTGAAGTGCCTCTTGAAAAGATTTCGTGATATTTTGTACTTTTTTAGCTGTTCTTCAGTAACAGTCTTGATTAATGGGGAGATTAAAATAAAGTAACTCGTGGCCCTCAGTAAGGTGAGGAAGAACTACAGCTCTTAAGTGAAGCTATGACACTGTGGCAAACTCAGTACCAACGCCTAGATTGCATTCATCCTTAACCTAGTTATTTCTTTGTTAAATTTTTCTAATGGTTTCCTTTATAAAGTGTCTCAGGGGGGTCAAACTATAAAAGTATTCCAAATGTCTTTTAGATGATAGACGCATTTATCCAGCAAATTATCTTGGCATATTTCCCAAAAGGTTGCTGAAGAAAGTAGATTGAGTATAAAACAGTTGAAAATATATGATGATGCTTCGTGGGATGTCTTACTATCTGCTGAACAAACTAAAGGTACAATGATTTGGGGCCTAATTTCTAGTGTTGCTTCATTCATTATACCATTGGAACTACTGGTAGCTCACTGCTTTAACAAAGAATAAACAGTAGAGAATGAACTCCAGGATATGGGTAATTTTGGTTTTAAATCGTATGTTCATGGATTTACCTGTAACTCCTGAGAAATGTTAAAAGTCCAGAGGGGTTTACTTCTCTCACCTTTTGTAATAATTGATAAGAAATACCAGCAATTTACAAAAACTGCTCACATATATCATAGACCACTAAACATAAGATTTATACATGTATTATGCTTCTAAGTGTCCAGTCCATGATATACATATATTTAAAAGAGAAGAGGGGATAGAAAAAAAATAAGTTGAGAGTAGAGACTTACACGAAGGGGTACTTTTGAGCTACATACACAGATCTTTACTTCTTTATCAATTCCTTATTCCCCAAATAAATATATTACTGAGGAAGGTTAGTCGAGAATCAGAGCATATCTTATTAGGGAAAAGATATAAATGTTTATTGAAACATAATTTGTACCAGGAATGTTTTAAAATACATTTGTACATTTAACACTTAAAGCAAATATTTGATAGATAGGTATTGTTTCCCAGATGAGAACAATGAAGCAGAGAAATATCAACTAACTTGCCAAAGTCATCATTCCATGGATGTGCAAAGTAAGTTCCAGCTGTCTCCTAAGCTTATGGTTTTGTTTTGTTTTTTTCCACTGTACCATCCTGTCCTCCAAAATCATTAATGGTACATATTAAGACAACAAATTTTTTCCAAAAGCAGAAATACACAATGATCTCATAAGTTCCTGGGGTGGGTTTTCTTTCTATAACACCTAGTAAATATAAGCAGACTTTTTATATCTATTTTAAAATGTCAACAATATGGAGAATAGCCCCCAAAAGAAACACCTAAAAACCCCAAAACTTTTGAAACGAAGATAATGGAACCCCCATTTTTAAATTAAGCCACAAGAATGGAAAGTACAAATCTAGTTATCAGTTAAGCACTCAATTATTATTGGCTAAAAGAATAATATTTCTAATATTGTTTTACAATTACTAAGAAACGTTTCTCATAAAAGAAGTCAATTGAGCATTTCAAATCTCCCATTTGACTAACAAAATCCCTTAACCTATCCTCTGTTTCTTAAAGTACAAGATGTTTAAATCTGCTAGTTGCATGAGACTTAGTCATGAAAAATAATCTTTTGAAATATATATGAAATGTATTACTTCATTTGTAATTTAAAGAAATTGTAGAATATTTCCTAATGACAACCTGATATTAAGGAAAACTAAAATTGTGTTTGTGGATCCCAGTGTTTTATTACATTGTTTTTTTCATTTGATCAGTTGTCATTGTTTGAATAAAGCAAAACCAAAACATTACTAAAAATAAATTACAACCTGGTTGTGATGAAATAGTAACTTAGTAATGCCATGTACAAGTTAATTTAGTTTTCTTTCTTTTTTATTTTATATTTTATCAATATAGAATGTAGTTGATTTTCATGTCCCTTTACCGAATCCTCCCTCCCCTCTAATTCAGTTTTCAGAGCCACCTGTCTAGCTGGTGTGTTTTATCAGCAGCACAAGGAGATACATACTATTAAATTTGTTAAGGTAATATATTCATGAGTCCTGCTGCTGGTTCCATTCTGTGTCTCAGTCTAAAATATAACCAAGGTGTGTACAAATCCTACTACCTGACCTTCATTCCAAAGAAGATCTGGAAGTTAAATAAATTTAGAAACTCAATAATTTATTCATTTGGCATCATTTTTATCTTTCCTTCTTCAGCTAAGCAGGTGGATGAAAAAACAAGGGTGACCTACTATGAAAGCAAAATCCATTTAAAGATTTTTGTGCTCTAATGGTTAAAATTAATAATTTCAGAGATTCAAAAGGAGATCTAGAGATTCATAAAACCACAAACACCTTTGGGAAAGTGTGTACTTAGGAATGTTTTTACGATAGTTTATTTCCGTATTATGGCAAACACAACATAGTGTCCAGGACTAAGTAATTTATCTTATGAAGCTAGGTAATTGACCTCCAGCAAATATATACAACTAATTTCGCTTACACGTACATTGAGTTCTATATTGCCCTTCTTTTATCTGAAATGTTAAAAACAAACTATGTGTGCATTAATATGTAATAGCCAATAGGGATTTTTGTTTTTTACCACCTCTATAAGTACCCCTCAAATATTTCAAAAAGTGAAAGATATGCTCATTTTCTTTTTATGCTTTACTGGAGGCTGATTATTTTTATGATAGGGCATCATTTTTACAATGTCCAATACATTGCCACTCTACCAAATCTGAGCAAGTAGAATTAATGATCTGCAAAACTTACAGAAATAATCTGAAGAAGCACTCTTGTGGACTGCCTTCTGAGGCAAATGCAAAAGCCAGTGTCTTCTAAAGCACTGTGAGATCTGCCCTCAGGTTTATGTCAGCAGCTAATTATAACCAAATTCTGACATGCTTACTAGATTTTTATTATTAATAGGAACTAACTGTTTAGTTATTTGGTGAAAACTTGAATAATTTTTAGATTGGTGTAATCACAGTGTTCAATTACTAGGCAATAGAAGGTATATAGGGAGATAATCACATTTTAAAAAAATAAGAAAACTTTAATTTTAGAAATTACTTGAAGGAGCAACAACAGTTGAACCTCAATATTTTCAATATGTGCTCCTGTTCTATTTATAACCCCAGGAAAGAAGGGAAAAATGGAAGAAAGAGAAACAAAGACTTGATTGGAAGATGAAACATCTAGGTTACCATATCGATTCTTCAGCTAATTAAATGACTTCTAAGTCATATAACATTAATTGGCCTCAATTTTCCTCACCTATAAAAGTGGGCATTGGACTAGATTATTCCCAGGTTTCCTGCCATCACTAAAATTCTATACCTTTATGAATTTGTTGCATACATGACTGTGGTGGCATCTTATGTTTTATTCATAATTTTGCCATAGTACGAGCCAAGGAAATATACATAGAAGAATGGAGAGGAAAAGAGAGGAGAAACATTAAAATTCTGGAGCCCTGGGGGGGAATATTCTTTGTAAGCACCATCTCCACCAGTTCACTGAAAAATTTCAGACAAATCTGAGGAAACTAGGACAGAAAAGGTGCCTGTGCAAAATATTTGGTTTAATTTTTAAGGTCTTTCTTACTTCATCTTCTGATTATTCTTATTGCTTTTTGCATATTCTCAAGCCACTCAGGACCGCTAGAATAATTAATTAAAGTGAGCTAAGCAAGTAACTGCAATAAATTTATAAAACATTCCTGAGGTAGGTGTTTACAAACCAATACAAATGCTCTGGAGAATAAAAAAAAAATAAAAAGTGGTTTTTATATGAGCATATAGCAAGGATTTCTGATCTAACTGGGGGCTGAGGTAGGTGTTTACAAACCAATACAAATGCTCTGGAGAATAAAAAAAAATAAAAAGTGGTTTTTATATGAGCATATAGCAAGGATTTCTGATCTAACTGGGGTTGGTGTAGGAGTCAGGACTAAGAAAAAAATTCAGTGATATTGGAAGGAACAGGAAGTTTAAAGGCAAGAGAAGGTAAAATATGTAGAAGAAATCATAATAAGCTGAGGAACTTTCTGTGAATATCTGTCATGAATTTTACAGACCTGTTTATGGAGGGTCTTGTACTACTGTCTGGTTTGCTTCTATTGGATTCCTTGAAATTTTAGGTCCTTAAATCTTGCCTGGATGACAGTAGGAAGTAGCTGGTTAGGGAAGAGGTCTGTATCACCTATATACCTGCTACCATTTCATGAGGGCAGAGAATGAGATTACAAGAAAGTAACAAAAATAAGGAGGAAGAGCATGTGGTGTTTTGTGGAAGATGGGTCAACAGTTCAACAGAATTAATCAAACCAACATAAATTGTGTCTGATGGGATTTGTGAAATATTTCCAGGCCTAAAATAATGGAAATGTGTTAATTCCCCTTATTACTATCCTGCTTTTCTATAAAACTTTTCTCAATCGCAACTATCCAAATAAGATTACTCCTTTCTTGCCTCTTAAAGCCCATACTCAGAAGATTTTAATATCACTCCTTGCATAAGGGGAAAAAAAATACTTCACTTTACAGAAATTTGGTAGCTTTCACATATGAATCCTATCAATTACATAATAAAGAAAATTTTGCTCTATCAGTGCTGGTAATGAACTAATATGTACCTGGCATGAGTTAAATAGTAAGCATAGTAATGTAAATCAGTGTGTGTGTCAAAAATGAGCACCAACTCTGATTAGTATACTAATTTGAGGTTTGAACTAAATATAAACCAAAAAGTTTGGTGGAAAAAGGACTACGAACAATGTATTAAGATGATAAGGTGGCTACCTCACAGCTATCCACATTATACCAGAAGTTTACAAAGGACCCCAAACACCTATTATCACTCAGAAGCCTGGGCTTTAGATTTCTAGTAGATATTGTCAGTGCTAGCCAGAAAATATTTTACAACAGAGTTCATGTCAAAACTTTAAGACCAATTTCAATAATTAAATCATGACTTGTTTCTCTTTTATATTTGGTTTCCTGTCCAAACGCATAATCTTGTATTTACATATCCTCTCATTATCATAATTCTATCTGTTCAGAAATCTGAGTCTTCGTGAAAATTCCAATTTCTTCTGCACCAGACACTAGGTACTAACCTATGGGTAACAGAGCAGGACTTAGGACCAGGAATGAGTGTCTGGTATTTAGGAAGCTTTCTATGTAGCCCCAAACCAAATATATAATGATTATCCATTGTCCTTCAGGTTTTTCTCTTCTCTTAGTATAAATAAGATAATTGCATTTTGTTTTCTTTATCTAAGCTGAGAATAATACCATGGTGTGTTATTACATTTTTTATAATATGTTTACAAGAGGTAATACATAAACATAAAACAGTAAGCAATTCTGTTCATAAACCTACAAACAGGTCAGCAGATTACCGTCAACACATGGAGTTTTCTTTTGAAGGGTGACTGTTGGAAAGATTTATATGGAACGGCTCCTCTTTTTATCAATGAGTTGTGAGTCCCTAAGCTCTACCACTTTTCCTAGGGCAAAGAAATGCCCTTCATCATCCTCTGTATCCCCTGCCAACATGCCACCTAGAGTTATAAGATATAAACTTACCTGAAAAATATTTAATCATCCTCTCCTACTCTTTAATCTCTAGATTGACTTTGATATTTACAATTATTGCAATAATCCTATTCCAGGATTTCAAAGTGGCTTATGATCTGTTTAAATCCCACTGTACCAAGAAAAATTTAATGCCACCCCTATCTAGGGAAAATTAAATAATACTTCATTCTACAAAGACTAATAAATATTTGCCCCCAAATAATAATTATACCTATGCAATGATGGCATTGGCCCCAGTAGTCATTTGAGGGCAACAAGTTTAAAAACACTTCCATTTGTGGGAATTGGTTCTCATCCCTGGCTCTATGTCAGATTCACCCATAGATATGTTTTAAAATTCAGATTTGCTGATCATCTCCGGGTCTACAGAATTAGAATCTCTAAGTTTAAACCCCCCAATTTTTGTGGCTGTTACTTTAATAATTTTCACTCATAATAAACTTTCAAACAGTTCAGAAAGCAAAAAGTATTAAGTACAAATCTCCTGAAACCTCCCCCACTCCCCCATTCTTATTACCCAGCTATTAAAATTTTTTAAATTATCTTTCCGGAAATATAGGTACATACAAGGGTACTTCAAAAAGTTCATGGAAAGATTCATATTATCTTTCAATTCTATTTTCCATGAACTTTTTGAAGTGCCCCCATGTAAGTGTAAATATCCCTTCAACAGCACACACATTTAGAAAACACAAATGAGGTCCTACTATTGTCACTTGCTTTCTTTGCAATAGATCTTTAACAACTTTCATTATTAGTACATACAGATGCACTTGATTTTTTTTATGACTGCGTAGTTGTGTATTTCATGGATGAATCCTAATTTTTAAAAAACTAGTCTCCTATTACAAACATGCAAATCATTTCCTTTTCTCTTTCTTACATTTCTTTGCTACAACACACTATCAAGAAGCTTTTTTGCATACTTATATAAGCTATCTGTAGCAATTTATAGGAGTAAAATTGCTGCAGCTAAAGGTACATCTTTATGTGTGTGTGTATGTAAAATCTTTCCATAGTTATATGTGTATGTATATATGTGTATGTATATCTTTCCTTACAGGTATATCTGTGTATGTACATATACAAGTATATTTTATATATTTTTTCATACTTGTATGAGTTTGAGTGGAATTGCTGAGTAAAAAATATATACATATCTTTATACATGTATACACATATATAAATATAAAGTATATATTTTTCCAGACTTACATATATACACTACACATATATACTGTGTACTATAAATATAGTATGTGTGTATATGTGCCATGCATTATTTGTGTGTATCTTTGCATATTTATAAGAATTATGAGTGGAACAGCTAAGTCAAATGGTACATATATGGTTATACAATTTTGATAGATACTGTAAAGTTACCTCCCAAAACAATCACACCAAGTTATAACAGTGTGTAAGAGTGATTGTTTTCTGACAACTTTGCCAACATTTCACTCCTTTTTCTTTTTGCCCAACTTGTAGTTATATGCCACTTTCTATTTACATTTCTTTACTAATAAGTGAGATTGAGTATCTTCATTTTTTTTTTACCATTTGCATATACTTTACTATAAACTGCCTGTTACATTCTTTGCCTATTTTTCTACTGGGTTTTCTTTTAACTGGCTTATGTATTTATATATTCTAGATACTAGTTTTTGTCATATATGATCAAATCATTGTTTTTTGATCTTGCTTATGGTGTCTTTTGTTTTATGCCTTTGGAGTTTAATTATATACATTGTTAGAAAAGTTTCTCATGGAATTTTTATAATCAAGAATTACCGCAGGGATAAAGCTAGTGTCCTAGGACATTATGGGGTGGGTTAGGAACACAAGGCAAGGGATATTCAGTCAATTGTCTCTGCTACTCTGCCTATGGGATCAATTTGCTGATCCAAAACAGAAAATTGTTTTCCTCTATTAAAAAACTCACAGAATTGACTGTAAGCTTTTTTAGGCCAGTGGAAGAGAAGAAAAACTCCAATATGTAGTGCTTCTGTCTGCACAAGTGATGCACAGTTAACTCACACCCTATTGACTCTGGCTTTTGGGACAACAGAAAGAACACAAGGATTACAGCCCAAAGACCTTCCAATGACTCCAGCCCTGGCACTTGCTGGCCATGAAGTAGCCAAGATTTGAGACTTTCTGGGCCTCAGTCTTCTCACCTGTAAAACGGGTAATAATCCCAAATTCAAAGGGCCTTTATGAAGATAAAATAAGTAGTACAAATGAAAGTGTATACATAGAGTACTGCTCAGTTCTTCATTATTAATTTTTGAGGCACACATAAGCAAAAGTCACTTAGAATTCCAAAAGTCTTTGAAATACCACCTATTAGTTGTTTTATTAGAAAATCATCTTTATAATTGTATTTTGCTTAGGCTGATATTAAAATTAGAATTCCCCTGCATACTACAACTGGTAGAGAATAGGTGTTAGGCAGAGGAGAAAACCAAGGTGGAATTTAAAAGTTCAAATTTTAAAGTTTACATTCTTTGAACAGAGCGCTTACTATATAATCATCCTCCCACTCAAATGGCATTCCTCTGAAGTGGGCAACTGCCCTTATCCCCAAGACAAGTTTTCGTGGAGAGAAAATGATTATAGTTTAGGTTATACAGGTCCGATAGACATAGATTCCTGAATATAAATTTGGCTAGGAAACTGAGGGTCAGCAAACCCCTCAGGCATGATGAAATAAAGTAATGGTTAATTTTATATGTCACCTCGACTAGGGTGTGGTGCCCAGATTTTTGGTCAAGCACCAATCTAAATCTTGCTGTAAAAGTGTTTTTGTGATATGATTAACATTTATTGTACTGGCCAACCACCAAAAAAAAAAAAGACTAAAACGTTTAAATTGGTAGACTTTGAGAAAAGCATATTACCCTCCATAATGTGGGTGGGCCTCATCTAAGTATCTAATTAGTTGAAATACTTAAGAGCTGAGATTGAGGTCCTCCAAGGAAGAAAGAATTCTGACCCTAAACTCTTCCTCTTGGGTCTCCAGCCTGCTGGACTGCCCTGCAGATTAACAGCTTACCAGCCCCCACCATCCCCTGCCTGTGCCAATTTCTCAAACAAGCCAGTCAGTCTCTCTCTCCCCCTCCCCCCTCCCGCCCTCCCTCCTTCTCTCTCTATATGTTTTGTTTCTCTGGAGAACTCAGACTAATATAGATAACAACTTCAAGAAATGTGTGATAAGGGCCATCTCTCCCCTCCCAACCGTGGCTTATTGCCACACCTAATCACCCTGTGCTGGACCCAGGAAATTCTTCATTTCTCCATTCCTCCAGAATCCTTAAATAATACTATGCTGGCATCCAGCAGCATTTTTTCTCCAGGATGCTTTCTCTGAACTACCCCTCCCTGACGTGCCCCTCCTCTGTGGGCCATAAAACCAAATGTCCTCATGATAATTGTATGTTTTTACTAATACCTCTCTCCCATGAGGTTGGGGGGGGGGGGACGGTCATAGGGGCAAAGCAAAACAGATTAGGATCTGGCTCCCATGGAGCTTACATCTTACTGTGAGAAACAGACACAACAAGTAAACATGCCTGATAGCTAAATTAAAGTGATAACTAAATTTCACTTCATCCACCCTTCTTCTGTCCTGGCAGAGGATCGGAAGCCACCTTGTGTGATGGGGTGGGGGATGGGGAAGAAGAAGAAGCCTGCAGCTCCGACGGGCTTCTCAGATACAGCACGGCCTTAGGTAGGTGGCTTGGCCAATCCAAGGTCACTTTCCTCCTCCATAGAGTGGAGGGGCTTGACTTCTGATCTAGAAATTGCTGTCGGCTCTTATGCTCTGGTTCCACTAACGTAGCTAGGCCACTAGGCCCAAGCACATGAACGGGAAGCCACTGAGAGACGGGCCACATTTCCAGGCTCTGAAAGCTGGGCCTAGACCCACAACCTCTCGCACACGCCCGGCTGGCCAGGCCGCGGCTTCAGCCCGTGAGGCTCTGGACAGATCCAGACGGACCGCAGGCCCTGGAGGTCTGGGCACCGGTTCAGCGCCGCCGGCCTGAAAGCTGCCTCCTGGGCTCGACTTCCCGCTTTCGGAGAGCCGGCGAGCCCGCGTCCGAGCTCCAGACCCAGAGCGGAGACGCCAGACTGCACGCTGGGACCCGCTCCTCCGTGTCCTCGACTCACCCCTCCTTTCTGCTGCTCCTTCCTTTCCTTCCCCCGCTTTTCCTGCTCCGAGTGGACCCTGGCAGGGGAGGAGGAAAGGAGAGTGTCTAGAAAGAAAGGATCAGTGATGTGAAGAGAAGGGGCAGGGGAAGGGGAGCAGAGGGGAGAGGGACCACGCTCGGAGTCAGGCAGCGAGAGCGAAGGGTGTCGGAGCGCCGGCGCGGAGAGAAGGCGGAGGATGCGGAGCGCAGCCAGCGGGAGACTAGTCCACGCGGGGAGAGCGCGAGCTGCGGGAGCAGCCCATGGGGGAGGGGAGCACCGAGGGCGGAGAAAGAGGAAGAAGCGCTCCGCTGGGTCGTCAGGGTTAAAACCGAAAATAAAAACGGCCTAGATGAAGCGGCCCCCGTTTTCGCCACAAACCCAGAGCCCGGCGACGCGGGGAGCTGGGAGAGGAAGGGGCGCCCGGACCCAGCCAGGACTCCGGGGTTCGGCTCCGCCTACCTGGTTCGGCGCCGGGCCCGCAGCTCCAGCAGCGCCAGCGCCACGCAGTGTCCACATGTCGCCTCGGCTGCGTGCAGCGGTTTGGTTTAATTTCGCTTGTTTCCCAAATCTAGAAGCAGAGCGGAGCGGCCTTTTAGTTCAAAACTGACATTCAGGCTCCTGATTGGCGGATAGAGCCATGAGATGACCTTGCTTTTCTTTCTTTCTTTTTCTCTTTTAAATAAGCCGGTTTGGAGAAATGGAAGACTCTGGACCGGGGGCGCGAGAAATAAAGGAAGGGGGACAGGGGAGCGGGGACGCGCAGGACCAGCGCCCGCGGGAGCGCGGAGGTTCCTGGTAGGGCCGAGTCAGGTGACGGATGCAGCGAGCGAGGGGGCGGGCAGCCTGGAGATGCGTTAGGGCGTCAGACCCTGGGCTGTCACCGCGTGGAGCGCCCGCGCTGAGGGGGGGAGATAGAGGGGCGGGG
>NW_007734826.1:55512-84331 GCF_000696425.1 Galeopterus variegatus
GGTGGGGGCGGGCGGTCGCAGGGAGCGCGTGCGCGTCTTTGGGGCGGAGATGGGCAGGGGGCGGTGCGTGGGTCCCCGTTGCAATCGGGGGGCAGGGGCGGCGCTGCTTACCTCAGGTGCCAAAGGGCGGCGCAGCGGCTGCGGAGCTCGGTGGTGGTGGTGGTGGCGCCAAGAACATGGTGCGCAGGTTCTTAGTGACCGTTCGGATTCGGCGCGCGGGCGGCCAGCCTCGAGTGAGGGCTTTCGTGGTGCAGATCGCGCGGCCCGCGGGTGCGTGGGCAGCGCCGGGTGTGCGGGCCGCTGCGGCCCTGGTGCTGATGCTATTGAGGAGCCAGCGCAGAGGGCAGCAGCCGCATCCTAGAAGACCAGGTAGGAAAGGCCCTCGAAAAGTCCCGGGCGCAATCGGCGCTTCGATGATTTGTTTGGTGTGATTTAATACTCGTATAAGTCATCCAGAAGAGGCCAGGAGGCGGAGGTTACCAGGCGTGCAAGCTCTTTCCCCATTCGGGCTACAGTTATTTAGACATGAGGTTCACCCAGTACATGACCCCGGAGCCCGCTTTACACACCTCCTCGATCCTGGGAAACGCTGAGGTGAAAGGAGAGCTTCCAAACCCACCTTAGAAGTCAGTGGCTCCTGGATTTCCCGGGTGGGGGGTCAGTAGACCACACACACACACACACACACACACACACACACACACACGCACACAAACCGTAGGTGAGGTGTATTTTTAGCGCCTTGGGGGAAAATATTGCTGATGGTCTTAGTTTTCTGGAGGCCGCCTTTTTTCCTCCTCAGCCTGCCGGGCCCCGGTCACTCCTGCCTCCTTCCAGAAGTAGCGCAGGACACGCGAGAGTGGGAGCATGCACAAAGTTTGTCTTCCTGAAATACTAGCATTGATGGAAGGATCAGTAACTGCTAACAGGGGCAAACACTTGCTTTGGGAGTTTGCAGCCCGTAGGGAAATGGGCTTTCGTTGTGAGTTGATGTTTCGTACTTGGCGGCCTGAGTGATTGAAACTGCTTGGTACAATGCTCGTGTGGTCAGAGACGACAGAACTACAGTGATGTTTCTGAGGAATCACAAGTGATCATATTTTAATCATCTCAGATCACAATTAAAACAATTAAAAAATGAGGCCTACTTCTTGTAAAACAGAATCCGAGGTAGTTTCCTCCTCACATCAGATAAATCTTTACACAGCCGGTGTAATTTTCTATGATCAGGAAAATTGGAAAAAATATATAGTTACAATGTGCAGAATCCTAATTAGAACTTGGATAATAAGTCTATAAGTGATTTAGTGAGGCTTCATTATTGTGACCTTCCTTGTGGCATCACTTTCGCCCGGGGAATATATAACTTCCAAAAAGCAAAGACCGGTGGGGGAGAATTATTTTTTTATTGCAACGTTAATTGGCTTTTTGACATGGAAACGTAAAGCTGTTAAAACAATCAGTGTTTAATTTGATGCTTCAATTTCTATTAGCAAAAATCTACAACTTATAGGGTAAATGTACTTTTAAAAAAATATATTATGAAAGTTCCCTTTCATGAATCAGTCGAAGAAGCTTGTAGAGAACCTCCTGGCCTGCTGCTGGATTTGATTTTAGTTCATTTTAATATATCAACAAGACTCTGGTTTTTGTATTTGCTTTTTTTTTTTTTTAATGGTGGCTTATTCGTATCAGCAAAGTTTAGCCACTATGATATATGAGAATACTTTTAAAAGCTCATGTAAAGATTTGTATTATTTTTCAGTTCTATTTTTCTACTAACTTTTTTCATTACTCTCGTATATGTGTTTCAATATAGTTGTTAATATTATCTTCTATATAAAATTTGTTTTACTATTCTAGCTAATATTACTCTCTATATAAAATTATTTTGTCTAAATTATTAGGCTGCTTGTGGAAATCTATAATACCAAAATAGAAAATGTTAATATATATAGATTCCAAAGTTAGGTATTTTCTATTTTAAGAATAGAAAACATAATATTGTGATTACCTTAAGGTAGAGAAAACATTTATTTTATTTTATAGTATATTTGCAGTATAAAATGCTAAATATGTAAAAGTGATAGGTACATTGATCATTTATTATTTAGGTATAAATTTTCAGGAATTATGTGTGAAGTTATTTAAAAGTGCACTCACTGTGTGAAAAGCCCAATTTCAGCAAGTATCTGAAGGTAGAACACATGGCTTGGATAGAATAGAATATATGTTTTACAAATAAGTGTAATTTTCCAATTTCATACATGAAATTATACACATATAAATATCTAGAGATGTTCCTTATAAATGGTATGTAATTATATGTTTCACATTAGTACATATTACACCTATGGTCATATTGACTTAGGAATATATATGGATGCTAATTATGTTGGAACTCACAATTCCTTGAAAGGCAAAAATGCTGAAAAATTACTTGTATGAATTATTTAATATTAATGAAAATATGTAAGGCGTCATTTTAACATTTTTAAAATTTCTGCAAGTATGTTCATTATGACTTTTTATTTATATGTTACTGGGAATGTGTATAATAAAATTCCACATTACTAGTTTCTTATCCAGACATACCTGATGAATACATTAATTGACCTGTTACTTCTTCCTTGGTGTGTTTACAAAATAGTCATATTTTTATTACAAAATTAAATATTCATTTGTTTATAGCTATCCGGGAACTCTCAGTTTTCTCTTTTTTTAAACGCATGTAATTTTCTCAAGACAAGCACTGTGCAGTTGGCATAAACCATTACTCCCAATGTGTACGTGATTTCCAGTTTGTATTGTGTTCTAAATGAACAATAACCCTTTCAGAAATCAAGACTTGACATTCATTTTCCTTCATTGAGGACTTTTAAATTTTTTAAAGTTCATTGTCATGCTAAGGTAACAACAACAAAGCCTATTGCTGTCTATGTCCATATTTTACAGGTCTGCTGTTACAGTTAGTTCATCAGTAGTAACTATCATGGTAGAGTTAAGCTAAACCATTTTCCCAACATGTGAACGAATCCTATTAGTAAAGTGACACAAATCCTCTCAAAAATACTTTCGTATAGCAAGGCTCAACATACATTTGGTCCACTGTTTTTATGCTTTCAAAACCTTCAGTCCTTTTTGAGAAACATAAAAATCTCACTTGCTCCGCCCCCCCACCCCACCAACTAAACCACCCTAGGCCGAGCTAAAACTGAAACTCCATACTGAAATAACCTAGATCCTTTATCTGCTGCAAAACCCAAACTGATATAAAGCATTTGTGATGCTTTATTTCTGCAGTTTAAATTATGTAAAAAATGGGTACTGTTTCATTTTCTAAATGTAAAATTATTATATTATTGAATATGCGTTTTAAAACTATGGTTCTCTAAATTGTGATTCTCACATACCTAATCACTAATATTGCCTCTATGTATTGCCTAATGAAATTAATGCACTTTCTTAAATACCTCACCAGCAAGAAATATAATTTTGTAGTATGTATCAAGAACTTTAAAAATACCAATACACTTTCACACAGCTATTCTATATCTAGGCATCATCCTAAGGAAAGAAAGATTCTGACAAAGATAATACAGATGGATAAATAGTAGCAAAAATTTGAAAATTGCTTAAAATTCTAGCAATAAGATGTCAAATTACAGTGCGGCTATGCTCTAGAAGAATAATAGAATATAAAATGATTACATTATAAAGTTAGGTGATATTTTTAAAAGCAAGATTCAAAACAGGAAACAATTTTTGTTCTTTTTTTCTTCCCTTCTCTCTCTTCCCCCCACCCCCCAATATTTATAATGATTTCCTCAGAATGGGAGGGGTTGGGGAAGGGATAAGGATATTTACTTTCTTCGTTACACGTTTGAGTTTTCCAAAGTACTATGACCATCACCAATAAAACATGCATTATTTCAACGCATTTGACACTGTAACAGGCTTAAATTAGGGATGAACTAAGAGCTTCCTTAGCATTAGGCGGGTAAAGAGGGAGGAAAGCCAAGGGAACTGGGTTGTGCACGTGTCCTATATAAGAAGGTGGCATTAAGGTCTGGGAAAGCATGATAGGACTGTGTCTTTAGACGCTCACACTCGCTGTGCGTATTTACCACGTTGCTCCATTTTTACATGAATGGTAGAGCCGTAGCTATATCATCTGCTGAGGCTCTTCCGTGTTAGGCCTCTGGTCACAGCGCTTGTGCCCTCCTCGGCATCCCTCGTCTCCGCCGTCCCCCACCTCCCACCCAACAAGCACTCGCCAGGCCTTTCCGGACGACTTCAGGCTGGGGGAGCACAGCCGTCCCCAGGACTCTAAAGAGTGTCCGCGGATAGGAGGTGACACTCGCGCTGCTCGACCTCGCCGCCCACACCCCCACCCCCAATTCTGACCACCCTCCATCTTCCTCACCGCCTCACTCTTTCAATTCCTGGAGACACTGCTCTCCCGGAGGTTTAATTGGCAGCAGGGGCAGGACCCTCCAGCAAGAGTTGAGACACCTGGCCCACTTATCGCCCCACTCTGCGCACGCACCCCTTCTACTTTTCGCTTCCTCTGGGCCCGGCCTGTCCTCCAACTATTTTCGTAGGTGATATCTGATCAGAGGAACCGTTAATTGCAGACCGCGGGGGGGGGGGGGAGGTTAGACGTAGAACCGGATTGGGGCTTCACGGGGCGGAGGAGAGAGTGGGAGCAGGCAGAGTCTGAATGGACTTCATGGGTTCCGGAGGGATGCAGGATATGACAGGAGGCATCTCTAGGTCACCTCCCCAGCTTGGAACTGAAATAGGCATTTTTTTTTTTTTTTTTTTTTTTTTTGGAGGGGATGGGTGGGTGGGGAATGGGTCTGGTTCATTTTGGGGAATCAGGAGGAAAGTGTACTTCCAAGACTCGCTGGCCATTCCTTCTCTCCCACGCCGGGTGGAGACCAAAGCGTGCTGAAAGGCCTCGCCCTCTCTCTGATCCTCCTTCTGGGGTTGCAGGATGGTATGGAGAGTGGCCCATACCATTTTTCCAGTGATAATGTCTCTCAACTGTTTTCTTTTTATATTGCAGCTTTTCCCATATTAGAAAACTGTCCCCCTCAGTTAAAACATTCAAATGAAATAATTGATTAGAATGAAAAAACATCTGTAGCTATGAAAACAAGATTCACTTCCATGACAGCAATCCAATCTATGGAGCAAAACTTGAGAATAAATGAAGGCTTCG
Source organism: Galeopterus variegatus (assembly GCF_000696425.1). NCBI lineage: Eukaryota > Metazoa > Chordata > Mammalia > Dermoptera > Cynocephalidae > Galeopterus > Galeopterus variegatus. The sequence goes on from NW_007734826.1 coordinate 60,740, forward strand.
CTCAGTAGGGAAAGAAAGATTCTTTTCAAGGTTCCGACCCCTTCTAGAAAATTCTCACCAACCTGGGATCTCAACACACTTACCATATCCTAATTGATGCTATTTCGGTGTGTATTCAGCAAGCCCACGTGTATTTACAATTGTTGACATGTCCAAATGTCAACAGCATTTATTTTTTAAAACAGGGAGAATTAAAGAAAATCTCAGTGCTTGTCAGTGCCTCTCAGTGCATTTATTTATTTCATGAGCCTGGAACAAGTGTTGCGTTTTAGCGGAACAAAATAATCAGAAAGAACTAATAAAAGGGAAAAAAGTTAAAACCATCAACTACAAGATTTAAATTCCAAAGTGTCAGAGGTCCTTTAAAAAACAGTAAGTTGATTTTTATTTTTCTATAAGTAATGCATTGGCTTTGTTCATGAAAATATAGACATTTTATCACAAAGCACTTTTTTATTTTTCTTTAACTAGCTCTCAGTTTTCTCCTTTACCTTCAAAATAATGTCTCATAAATTATTTAAATTGTTATGAAGCCAGTAAGAATTTTTTTAAAGAAAGAAAGGTGTTATAGACGTTCAGAATTATGTGAACAAAGATATATAACCTCTTCAGCAAACTGAAACTACTAAAATTGTATGACTGGAGTGATATAAATAAAATGCCTTTACTTTCTTAACTGAAGTGTGTGGCTAATTAGAAGTTAAAGAAGTCTGTCAAAGTTTATCAGTGGCATCATTACCTGGGCTGCTGTTAGAAATACACGTTTCTGGGGCTCCCTCGCACAAAAATCTGATTCAGCTGATTTGCTGTGGGTGCTAGGAATCTGCATTTTAAACAAACGCTTGAGGGGAATTCTATAACAGGTGGCCCACTGGGACACAATTTGACAAATATGGCCAATGTTGCTTTTTTTTATTTTTGCTTTTTTGATTTTAAACTGAGGTCCAGGCTTTTAGGTTAGATTTTAAAATTTAGAGTCAGTTGATCACTCTTTGTGTCCCAGGAAAGAGATTCAGAATAATAAACGGAGGAGCTATTTCGCCAAATGAAGGAGACCATTATTATAGTATGTGATGTTTCATGTGAATTAGACAAAAATTGTCTCTTAGATGCCATATTTTTACAATCAGAATAGATTTTGGGGGGAAAGGACATAACAGCAAATATTTGTTTCAGAGCTTGCAGCAGCAAAAAAATTTCCACATAGGCTATATATGATAGTTTATCTTCCTGAAACACTATGTACACTTACCTCTGTTTACATAGGATGAGTGGATCTCTCTCTCTCTCTCTCTCTCTCTCTCTCTCTCTCTCTCTCTCTATATATATATATATATATATACACACACACACACACACACACACACACACACACACACATATAGTAATAAGGGATTTCTTTCATTTCACTTTATTATCCAAACCAAACTTATAATAAACGTGACAACCTAAATTCATGTAACAGAGAAAAACCAAAACAGAAGCGTTTCATTAAATTGTGTTTATTTAAGATCAAGGCAGGATTGCAGTAAAATATAGCCATGACAGAACAAAACACTTATGGATGAAATACAGTTCTTTGTGTCTCTGTAAAAGCACAGTGAATATAGATAAATAATTTAAGTTGAAGAATAATTTACAGTGATAAGAAAAACTGAAATATGATGCTTTCCAAATTATAATCATGATTTTTCCTTTAAGCTACAATTTGTCAAACATTACAATTACTTTACTGATGTATTAGGAAAAAGCTTATGTTTTGCTTTCTTTTCTGATGTGCCACCATTTTCTTGCTCTGATTCTTTCTGGCTGCCAGATCATCTGACTCAGCAATTGTATAACTCTGTCATCCAATTTAAAGAAACAGCAGCTATCTACAGAACAATGACTCCCCCCCCAATCGAAAATCTTTCCCACCCTGTAAAATAAGCAGTATCTTTTAACTTTGAAATAATTTTTAAATATCCATGCAGTGTTGAAGCACTTTCAATTTTACTCCATGCAATTTACATGCTGAATAGTTGAAGTTGAATATATGTATGTGATACTTGTTTTTTTAAAAAAAGCTTATTGAAACTTTCTATTAAAAGCATAAGTTTTCTTTTCCCTCAGAAATAATCATAAGGAAATTAATGGCAATAGAACACTTCACCGTGCATTATCTTGTTTAATTATCAAAGTATCTTTATGTTTTTGATATTTAGATATTTTATTTTCTCATTTCATAAATCTGGAGACTGAGACACAAATAGATTGCCTGATGGCCTGCAAATAAATTGAAATTGGTTGCCTCTGGAGTGATACATACATATATACATATATATATTAAATATGATTTCAGTTCCATCTCTACTAGTGGATTGTTGTTTTGTAAGTTGTTTAACACCCTTGGGCCTCTTTTGTACTCAGCATCAGCCACATATGTCCCAATAAATATTTATTGATTGAGTGAATTTAAAAGTTTTGAAAAACAAGGCAATATAATAATTAAGTCTTTATGAGCTCTAAAAGTGACTGAATCTCAAAATAAAACAAAGGGTTAACACCTTGCAAAAATTTATTTCCTGCCCAGAATAAAACTAATTAAAACTCTATTGTAAATATGAATATAAATTGCTTATTTCCTCTTTTATTTAAAAGCCAGAAATGGGAAACCTTTGCACCACCATAGGAACCAGTTGAAGCATGCAGTAGAAAGATTACTGTCTTGGTATTCACATGACTTATGATCAGATTGTTTCCTTTATTTATTACCTGTTGTAGTATTAGTAATAAGTACTTAAAACTCTCAGTGCTTCCATTTTCTCACCTGTAAACCTGAGACAATACATTACAGTATTCATGTAATAAAAAGTAAAAAAATAGTATATGTAAAGATTCATTTTAAATTGTTAAATAGCACACATTTGTCAATTATTATTAAGATGTCTAATTAAACTATGCCCTTAAGGAAGCACATTAGTTTACTTTCACACTAAGTGCCTACTTCATTAGACTTTAATTATTCAGAATACCTAGAAATTTTAAAACTCCATTTTAAAGAATAAATGTATCATAACAAAAAATATATTTACTTAGTCAAATCTCTGGTACATTCCAAGGTGTTCTGTAAAATCAGTGTAAATATGCATGCTTTTTAAATCACTCTTATTCAGAAGCTCTATGAGACGAGCTTTGGGGGTGACTCTAAGGTCTTCTAGTATTCATAATCATTAAACAAATATTAAACAATATTTGTGAACATCTGTTTTCTAAAGTAGAAAATCAAGCTAGTTTTAGAAAACTGAAAAAGTTATTAACCTGTCTTCAATTAATCAAAAAAATTCAAAAATCCAGAGTAATAATTTCTGGAGGGAGTATTGAAGGTGTTTAGATTCTTAATTCCTTCAGAATGGCTGTTACAGTCTGTATATCTGAATCAATGATTTGGCCAGAACAATTTTACAAAAAGATATAATATAAAAAATAGTATGTGTTTGCACACGTGTGTGTGTGTGTGTGTTTTTGATGGAAGAAAAGGTCAGAAATATTAACGTCATCCTCGAAAAAGGAAGGTGATCTTTAATTATTCTTAGGCAGAAGAAATTATTTAGATGTAATTATCAAAGAGAAAAAATACATTAAATGTTATACTTCCTTAAGGGTAGATTGACTTAGGGAGTTAAAATTGGTGCATAGTAAACATAAAATGTATTATGTTATCCTTGTCCTTTTTTTAAAAAATAAAGTATGGAAGTCATAATCTTAACCATAAGAAAGAAAAAGTTTAAACTATACCCTCAACCCAGAGATTCAAAGGAAAACAAGAGTGAAAATGTTAAATTTATAAGTGAAAGGTGCTAAAGCATGAACAGGAAGCAATTTTTTATTTAATCAGGGTTGATTACATTTCATCCTGAAGTTAAACTCCCTTGAGGGGAGTTTAATCACAAATCAGTTGAAGAATGTCATTTCAGGAAGAGTGACACAAGAATTTTTTCTTATGATCTTTTGTAATATCAGAAGGGAGTTTGGCTTTAGAACCCTGAAAAGTCCAGTAAAGGCCATAGAAAATTGAAAATAAAAGTCTGTAGAGTCCCAAGAATGCAGACTACTTTTAAAGGATAGGGTTTGTGTTCTGTTTTGTTTTGTTTTGTTGGGGGAAAGACAACTGTTCTCCATTTGATAAGGAAAGCTTCAACATAGATGGTACCCCTGAACTTTAGAGTATCCTAAATCATTGGTTAAACCTATCAATCTACCATGAACACTCAACCCCCATCCCCAAGAGTGAACACTGAATACAATATTACTTCCCTAAGAGTTTCAGCAGTATCTCTGCATTCTTATAGCACATACATGGATCATCAGCATCAGCAGAAATGCTATGTATGCATTTGTGGTTAACAATTAAAAGGGCAACACATATTAGAAAGGAGAAAATTCTGTCCCATCAAGGAGGGGAAGAAGGGGTGATTGGAAATAGAGGTTTAGAGAAGATAAACTTTGCAGTTCCTCAGTTTTGCCTAGTTTCCCCACTGTACTTTCCACTTGAAATGCGCTCTAAGAGGTGATGGTGGGTGGCAATGAATGCTGAGGACATTGAACACAGTGACACACTCCATAGTTACTTACCATGATTTAATGAGGTTTTGTATGCAAGTTCTTTTACTTCAACACAGGCAACTTTGTTACAAAGAAGCTCTGTTTTCAGGGGGATAAAATTCAAAGACAGAATTAATCACACCTTTTAGAAGGGAGTTTCCTTGTTGAAATTACAGGCATCTGCCAGGATGTACAGTAATGAATGAAAAAATACCCAAGAGGAAATTGACTTTGATGGCCTAAATAAATAACATAATAGTAAATGCCATATATATATATATACACTCAAAAAATAAAAAGTAAGTTCCATTTATTGATTGGCTACTGTGTGCCCAAATTTTTATATATCTGGCATTCTTTACTCCTTACTATATCCTAATGAGGTAGGTTTAATTTCCCCCACTTTGCAAGGTTAGGAAACAGAAGCTCAGAAAATTTACATAATTTATTCAAGTCCACAGAGCTGGTTAAGTGAGTGGTCAGTTCTGTCTGAGTCTAATGACTGGGATTATCCCACTACCCTGCCCTGCATTTGTGTCTCTTCCAAAATTATTAAGGGTATGGTTGGTGTTCCCACCATTCATATCTGTCCAAGTCAAATGAAGTAGCTATGGCTGTAGAAAGAATACAGAGAGAGAAACTAAGCTCAAGATCTGTAGCAAACGTTTATGAACTGGGTAATCATGGCAATGTACTACCCCTCCATTTTCTTATCTATAAATCAAAGAGGTTGCTGTTTGAAAAGCAATTTTGTAATATCTGTCAAGAGCCTTATATACTGAAAAACTGCAATACTATTTATAGCAGCAATTAGAAACACCTTAAATATCTAACAACAGAGGCATCATTAAGTAAACTGTAACAGTTTTCAGTGTGATATGTTGCAGTTGTTAAAAGGTTTTATGAGGTGCTCTTGGAGAAGTTTGGGAAATGCTCTAATGATAAGTGAGAGGAAAAGCTCATTTCAAAATTGTTTGATATCTGTGATGAAAAGACTAAGCAAGAAAAAAGACAAAAGTGTATTATTTCAAAATATTAAGTTATTGCTTCTGTGTAGGGTAATTTTTCATTTCCTTTATGCAGCTCATGCCTTAATTTTTTAATATATGTGAGCTATAATCAAGAAAAACAATCATTCAAAAATGAGGAAACTGGATTAAGTGACTTTGAGGAGACTTTGAGATCCAAATTTCTATCACTGCGTATTACTCAAAGAATAATCATAGAAGCATAGTCGTTCCTGAAAGTGGAGATCCAGTCCCCTTGGTCCAGCTCTTGCAACCTGCTTGAAGGCACAGTCCTCAAAGAAAAGGAAGCATTGCTGAATTGTCCACCATGTACTGCATAAATTAATAAACAGGGAAACAGGTACAAAAGTGGGGACAGCATGGACCTCTCAGCAGAACTGGGAACCTTGACTTTGAACTCCGTCTCCTTGTGCATTGTTACTTAAACGCTCTGAACCTCTTTTTCTGTTCCACAGGACAGCAATGGGATTAGAAATGATGTATGTAAAACTGCTTAATGATTGTCACATAGTTGGGATTAAACGAATGATAGCCATTATGATTTTCTTGGCAACTTTCAGTGAATGTCATATTTTCTCTATTTCTGTCTGTCTGCTTGTCTCCTCTAATTTTATGCCTTGCTGCTTATTTTATTTCTCAGTATGAGGCCAATTCTCAATATCTACACATACAAGTAAATTATACATAATATACACATATATACTACATACAGTATATATGCATATATGTACGTATACACATACTGCACTAATCTTTTAGTTTTCTCAGCTTGTCAAATAGCTACAAATAGGGCCGGCCCCGTGGCTCACTCGGGAGAGTGCGGTGCTGACAACACCAAGGCCACGGGTTCGGATCCTATATAGGGATGGCCGGTTTGCTCACTGGGTGAGCATGGTGCTGACAACACCAAGTCAAGGGTTAAGATCCCCTTACCGGTCATCTTTTAAAAAAACAAAAAAACAAATAGCTACAAATAGATATAAGTAATTAATCATGAGAAGTTCTTCAACGTGCAAAAGGATATTATTTACAAAATAGTTCAGTTAGGGAATGATTGTTTTCATGAGCTGCAAAGATTGCTCATTTCACAAGAACCACTCTAGAGATATTTTAATAGTAAATTTCTTACATAGATTTAATATCACATTTGTTTAGCACACAATTAAGAAAAGGCATTTGTTATATAACATGTAATACACTTCTTAGTTATCCTCAAAATGTTCTTGGGAAGATGATAATAGGTACCACAGATCCTATACCCAGTTAACATTTTGGAAACTAAGGTTGAAAAATTGTGACTTAACTATAATTATGCATTAAGTCTGTAATAACTCAAGGCATTTTGAGTTTTGTGCTCCTTGCTAAGATTCTGTTTGAGCAGGAAGAGAAATTTTACAACAATTCTGAGTGAGTGGAGATAGCATAGAATCCCTAAAATAGTGCTTTACTCATAGCAAATACTCAGTAATTGTACTACATTGAATTTAATTTAATAGAGAATATTAAAAGAGAGAAGGAAACATCCTTCATCTTGAAACTCCTAGGGATCTAGGAGACACATTGACTTCTCTTAGCACATCTGTTTGGAGGTCTACATTCTCAGAGGTCTCCCTTTCATGCTAAAACTACCTTTTCTCCTTCTGGAAAATAATCTCTTGCCATTTTCACCTAAGAAAATGCTTCTTTACCATTTAAAATACTCTTATCATAAAAATTGCACACTGAACCCTGGAATTCTTATCTAGGTGCAACTTGAGAGTTGCTTTTCTTGTTGGGGCCAAACAACAACCTCTTGAGGCACAATTGTTATCATGCCCATTTTGTAGATGAATACATCAAAGTTAAAAGAAAGTATCATTTGCTCAAGGTAACAAAGTAGGTGATGGAGCTAAGCCTAGGACCCCCGTTTCCTTACATTATTGTCTTTCTAAATTAAAAGGGATGTGTGGAATTATTCTTCCGTTGCCTTCATCTTTGAATAATTCTCTACTGCACCCAGCATCCTGTTCTAGAGCTCACTATGCAGGCTTAACACAGCTATGCTTAGAAGGTCCATTACAGGGCCTATATTTTGTTCTCATAAGCTATTTTCTCAGGAACTATCTGTAATTATGGGATCCTTTCCAGACCCTGAAATACATCTTTTTCCTGGTAACACAGGTCTGAAAAGTCACTTATCAGAGTGCATCACCCCAGTCTTCCTTCTCTTCCTTCCTACTGTTAATGTAGGTTCCCCTCAAGAGCTCATTCTGATTCAAGACCATCTTCTTCCTCCAACAAAGCAAACACATTAATGGTTGTTACCAACACACCCTCTTGACTAAGGACCCTTCTTTCTTAAAATCTACAACTTCAAGACAAGTGCCTGAAATGTAGCAGTTACTCAGTTATTCTTTCTCTAATAAAGTTATGAATGATGATTCTGATAAAAGCAACTCTTATTTGTCTACTAACTTTATTGTGTTTATTTAATTCATTAGAAAACCCAATGATATGTGTACATAGGACAAAATTCAAACAATACAAATTACAGAATATGAAAATTAAGTCTCATGCCCATTCCAGTTTTTCATTTACTTGCACCACAGGTAACAAATTTTTCTGCATCTTTCTAGAGATATTCTATGTATACTTTATTTTTAACCTCAAACTTCATTTTGAACAATTGTTTTAATAACAATACTAATATTGGAAATGGTAAAGAGAAATATGTATATGCTTTTAAAATAGCTTGTGTGTGTTATCTCATTTGATATAATAATTCCATGAAGTGTCAAGGATAAAACAAGATAGAGCCCCTTTTGAAGATTATGGACATTGAAGCTAAAAATAGTCTGAAAGGATTTTATAATCAAAAAGCAGTTCATTAGATACATCAGGACTGTCACTTGATCCCAGTCTAGAGCTATTTCTCTGAGTCCTTCTATTTTCCCAACAAAATCATCATGCTTAGCATATGAAATACCTGCATATCATGCTTTGCCAATCTTAAAATGCCTTGTCAGAACCAGAACCTAATTTCAGAACACTACCTTCTCAAATATGTTTCTGTCTTCTTCTGGTGAGATGTTAAATTAATATTCACATCTAGTGCTACTATTCTTTGATTTGTAGGGTTTCTGGACCAGTAGCACAATTGCAAGGCTTTCTTTAGTTTGAAAAGTCAGGTGTCCTGGTACTATCATGATCTCCACCCTTGGCTGGGTCCTCCAGTCTGAAGAAAAAAAGGACTGCTCTGAGTCCTTCCCAGGCTTATTTTTCCTCATAAGAGATATTCCAAACTTTGCCCATTCTCAAACGCCCTAATCCACCACCTTATCCTCACTCTGCAAGAAAGCCAGGCTCATCATGAAAGTGCCTCAACTTCCTCCCTGCTCTAACCTATTCTCCCTCCTCAGATCTACCAGTATCACCTGTGTCTAAATATGTGGCCACCCCTATTGCTTGAATTCCATTTCTTTCTGACCTTTTAGGGGCCCTGGGTCCTGAGAAATACCTTATCTTGCCTGTGTCCTCAACTTCTTGCTTTTTTCTCTTCTAACTGTCCCTTCTCTTCACCTGGCACTTTTTCTTCATCTGCCTTTCACCATACATGGCCTTGATCTATCAGCCAAGGTGTGAAAGAGTAGTCCACACGCAGTGTCCCCACTTCATTGCCATCCCATTTACTCTTGGTTTTCCTTCTGACTCTAAGAGCAGACTTTCACAGCCTCCTTTTCAGGCTCCTTTTCTTCCAAAAGTTTATTTTTCCAGCTTTTTACCATATATTCCAGTGAATTACTTTCAATTTTCCTAAACTTCTATGCCTTTGCACATGTTCTCACTTCTGCCTGGAATCTTTCTTCTTTGTTTCCATCTTTATACCCCTACACCTTTCCTCAAGAGAGGTCAGCTCTCAGCATTCACGGAGACTTTACCATTGGAATGAGATTGGTTCCCTTTTCATTTCTTCGTATCTTTCCCTGCTTCCTTTTGCTCTTTTAAGTGCATTACATATAGTGCCTCATTTAATCTCCACAACGACCATTTGAGGCAAGTACTATTATTACCCCAATCATACAAATTAGAAACTGAAGCCCAGAGACATTAAGTAACTTTGTTTAAAGTTAAAGAGCCAATAAATGGAAAAGTCCAGATTTGAATGAATTAACAAGTGGTACTCTTTTCTTAAAAGACTGATCAGAATTGAGACAGGTTGAAATTTCATGATATAGATTTTCAAACCTGCAAAGGCAGCACAAACCTTAAAAAGGCCATGGCATTCTCAGGGAAGAGGAAAAGTAAGTGTGGGGATGATGGTAATAATAATAACCAAAAACTTTAAAACTTCAAAAAACTCTTTGTCATGCTTCATCTTATTTTATGTACTATGTTATGATCCCAACATGTGAAATCAGGTTGGCATTGCCAGTACCAGTATCCTGGGCTTTATATTTTAGTTCTTCTGGGGTTTTGTCCCTTATGTCTGGGCTGATATGGATGAGTAAATTGGGAGCATGATAGGTTTAGACAAAAAAGCTGGGAAAGTTTTCACACTGTTATTAACTATTTATTTACTCAAGAGTTATAATAGATAATGTGGTTAATTTCCAGAACGAAGGGGCCACACCTAAGGATGCCTATAAGTGCCTGAGCAAGTGGATACATATCTAAAACCTGTTCTTGGTATTTCCAAAGCAGTTAACCTCCACATCTGTATATAATGCATCCAAAGAATGTTTTTTATATGACTTCATCTCCCATTTCCTTCACCAATAGCTTGATACATTGCACAAGAGCTGGAAGAATTCTTCATGTAGGAATCCACAGTTGAGTTTTAGAGCAATCCCTGAATTCCCTGAAAGTTTTATTCAGAAATACATGTGCAAGTGAGCACACCTTTTTTCCCCCAATCATTACACACTTTTTTTTTAAAGAAGAGGATTTGTAGCTTTCAACAGATTCCTGAGGAGCCTACTATTCTCCCCACCCCAAGATTAAGAGCCATTATTTTTGTGACGGAAACAAATATGATATTGGTCTAAAAGCCAGACATATTGCAAGAGAAATCTGTTCCCTCCTTCCCACCACCACAGCCACTATTTCCCCCTCCCGCATCATAAAATACCTTAAGCTAAATAAAAGAATTTTATGTTCTTTAGTCGCAATTTGAATTTTTCACACCACTCCTGCCCAGATAACTGAGATGTACCTGGTGGAAAATGTAGATGGCAAAATAATGCATTGTGGATTTTTATAACAGATTTGATCATCCCTAAGTATTTTAATTGGCATTTTAAAACTGCATGTTTTACCTGACCTAACAGCAACCATAAGTACAACATATTCTGTGACTGCTAAAGAAGTCAACTAGGGATTGAAATATAACTTTCATTCGTTTTTTTTTTTTAACGTAACTTTTAAATAGAGTTAGGTTATCCAGTAGGAAGATTAAGCATGTGCTTAAGGCATCAGTGAAGAATGAGCAGTCCAGTTTTTAGAATGCAATATATATTTTTTAAAAGCACAAAAGTAATAATCACAGGAAAAATTAGAACCTTGCTGTATTTTCTTTTCTTGTTATATTCTTCGGTTTCTGTTTAACTTTTCATAATATGTGAGGGTGGTTGAGGGTGCCCATCATTTTTTCCGTGGTTAAGGTCTTCACGGTCTTTCCTTTTATATAATATTAATAACTCTATTCAGAGTATTTTCTTCTCTGTGCCTCACAAAAGGATTGCAAGCAAATCCTCAAAATGGATAATTTAATAGCTATCAGGTATTAGCTTAAGATTTGTGGCACCGTCCTTAATGTTTATATGTACATCAATTCATTTAAACTCACAAAAACCCGATAAAATAGGGACCACTCTTAGTCCCTCCTCCCCCGATTTTATAACTAAGAAAAATTAAGGTATTTCCAGTAGGAAGAAGTGTGGGAACCTGGAAGGAGACCCAGGAATGGCCCCCAGGACTGTGTTTGATCCCGGTCTCTGAACCACCATGTAACTGTGCCTCTAGAATGCTGAGCACTTTTTCTGGCCTGTCCTCCCAAGGACTCCCTCCTCCACTTCCCTATCTGCTTACAGGCAGAATACTTACCCGTCGTGTTAAATAGACCCCATCTTTTAGAAGCCAGCCCTTATACCAGGCATTGCACATGTCTGAGGAAAAAAGCCCTCGCCCCAGACGTCCGTTTTACACTCGGAAGGACGAGGGGGCGGTGGAGGGGCAGGCTGGTGGGCAGGCAGACTCTCCGGAATGCATCTGGCATAGGGGAAGCCATGCGTGTGTGTGCTAGGGGCGCGGGGGGAGGTAGGGCAGGAGTGTGGCGTCTAGAAGAAGGGGCGCCTCCTAGTCGTACCGGTGATACCGATCCCCGGTGGTGTTTGTCACTAGCCGGGGAGCGTTGCCGCTTCTTCTGATCTAGAGAGGAAGCAATACTTTGCCTATGACATCAAACACCCTGGTTCGACTTTGGCAGTTGGGAAGCCCGCGCAGCTTTCTAATGCCAGGGGGCTGTAGCGGGGAGGAAGGCAACAGGGGAGAGATTGGGCTGAGCAGGGAGAACGCGCTAGAGCCCCACGCGCGCCTCTGCCGGGGCTGCGGGGCGCGGCGTCGGTGGGCGGCCAGGCGCGGGGTAGAGGCAGGTGGGCAGGCACCCCGGGGTCCCTTCCCCCTCCGCTTCTCCGTGCTCCGGGCGAGAGCGGCTTCCGGCCGGGGCCCCGGGGCGAGTCCCAACTCGGGGCGCCTTCAGGGGTGTCGCATTCCAGCGGGTTCGGAGCGATTGGCACCTCCTGCGGGAGGAGTCGAGAGACAGAGTCTGGGGGCCTCTTCCGCCAGCCCCGGAGGAACAAAGAGGAGGGGCGGGCTGGTCACGAGAGGGTGGGGCGGGCCTCTGGCGCTCGACGGTGGCTGAGGAAGGGAGGAAGCGAGGGAGCGAGCGGCGGGGAGCAGCATGGAGTCCTCGGCAGACAGGCTGGCCACGGCGGCGGCCCGGGGTCGGGCGGAGGAGGTGCGGGCCCTGCTCGAGGCGGGGGCGCAGCCCAACGCGCCCAACCGCTGCGGTCGGAGCCCCATTCAGGTAGGTCGCCGGCTGCAGCCGGAGAAGGGGATGGCGGGCAGTGCTGGAGGACGAGGTTAGCACGGCAATGGGAGTCAGGTAGCGCCGCCGCGATTCTGGGAAAAGGGAGAGTTCCCAGGGAGTTTGCAGATGGGGGTTGGGATCGGAGACCTCCTTCTGGCGACGTCCTGGGGTCTCGGAAAGCCACGGGAGGAATGATGAGGCACGTGGTCTGCAAATCTGAATGCTGTGAAGATCTGGGGGGTAGGGACTGGGGGGAAAGATATTAGTATTAGACCGAGGAGTGTTCTTCGTCAGATACAAAATCTACAAACGTTTGGGAGAAAATGCGAGTTTTGAAGAAACATGTAAGATTTGCTGCGACTGACAGCTTAGCTCCGAACTCACAGATCCCTGAGTGGAGCTTATCGTTTTCCTTGCGAGGAGAGCTTTCGGTGGAAATCTACTGCCGTTTGTGTTGTAATAAATGGCGATTGAAATTAATCAGAAGGAGCTACAATTGTGTTTATTTTTATTGTAACTGAGTAGGGAAAATACTTAGGAAATAAAGGCAGACATTCATGAAGAAAAACATTAATGCGATCTCACCTGAGATAATGTCAATTTAGTTACCATTGTGGGTGTATCTCCTATTATTTTTGCTATTTTTTAACTTACACGATGTAGTTTAACTTACTTGAGATAGAGTTTTCAATCCCTCATTGTTGAGAAGTGCCATATCTCTCCTGCCCTCTCGGGGGTGGAGGGGGGTGGGGAGGGTATTGGTGAGTTTTTTGACTTCACTGATTTCCTAAATTTCAGGCTAAAAACAAACTATTCCTGGCACTCATCAACCTAGTTTTATTCCCAGTGGCGACAATGATATTTAATTCTGGAAAAGAAAATGTATATGAAACAAATACACATTGCAAAACCTCCAGCATAACGAGACAAAGGAAAGGAACTCGAAACTTCACCAACTTCACAAATGACTTCCTTTACTGAAACTATCTACAAAGAGTAAACTTTATAAACATTAAAATGCAGGTATAAATAAAAAGCCAAAATGTGTTAAACCTTGAGATTACTTAGGATTCAAAGTGTGGAGAGGTTTTTAGACTAGAGAGGTTGAGAGCTGCACAAGATGAGTTCTTAAAAGTAATGCACGGGTGAGTCATAATTTAACATTTCTAAAATTTTGTCAGCAGTTTGGAGACCGGGAATTTGGCATTGGAGTTCTAAAATATGTTAAAAGAGACCTTATTTGTTTAGATACAAAAAAGAAAAAGAGTTGAATAATTAGTTTTAACAGCTTTTTAATAGGGAGAAGAACAGAGAGAAAAGGGGAAATTTTTTTTCATTTAGAATCCTAACAAAATTAGTGTTTAATATAGAAATAGTTGTAGAAAAAAATTTAAGTACTAAATTCAAATTAATTTCTTATCAAATGGATTTAAACACCCTATAATTTATTTAGTTGATTCTTTTCTTTTTGCTTTTGAGTGCTGTTATGATTTAAATACTTACGTGTGGGTTACTTTTCAGCTTTTTTGTACCATAAAATATAAGCAAAATATTTAAGACCAGTTTTATAACCAAGATGAAAGACTTCATTGGATACACAGAACAGTGCACTGCAATATTTTTTTCTTTTTGTAGCTGTAATTTGGTTCACTTGTATTTTCTCCATGCCTTTTTGAAAGCTAAATCAGTTTCACTTTTTCAGGGCAGGATTCAACAATCATAATACAATTTATTAAGGTTTCCTGATTTAGATAAATTAAGTAATTTGTGTTTAGTTGATACAGAATGTAACCAAAACACAGTAGTTCTTCTTTATAAAGTCACTGTCACTGAACTGATATAACCAAATAATGTTTACCCAAAAAACAATTGTTTACCATGGCCACCCACAACGCAACACTCAAATTGTAAGGTTGCTGTGACTGTGGACATAATTTTAAAATTCCTCATTAGGAATGGCTTTGTTTCAAAGATGATTTAGGAACAAAAGAGGTGAATATCTCCTGTTTAATGAACTCTCAAATCATAAGCTTGAGAAATTTTGTAGTTTCCTATTGCTGCTGTAACAAATTATCACAAATTTAGTGGCTAAAACAAACACAAAATTATTATTCCACGGTTCTGGAGGTCTGAAATCTAAAATGGGTCCACAGGGCTCCATTCTTCTTAGAAGCTCTGAGGATACTCTTCTTTCCTTTTCCAGCTTCACTTAGCCATCAAATTCCTTGGCTCATGGCCCCTGCACCTTCTTTCTGACTTTGCTTCCATTCTTCTATCTTCTCTCTGACTGTGACCCTTTTATAGAACTCTTGTGACTATGCTGGGCCCACTTTGATAATTTGGGATAATTTCTCTCAAGATCCTTAATTTAATCACATCTGTAAATTCCCTTTTGCCATGTAAGGTAATATAGTCACGGCTTTTGAGGATTAGGACATCTTTGGGGTGTATTATTCAGCCTACCACAGGAAGGAATTTCAGGGGTAATTTAGACAAGCTTTCTCATTTTATACTTAAAGAAATTGAAGTTTCAGAACTGGAAAACATTATGCTAAGTGAAATAAGCTAAACACAGAGAAATACCACACATTCTCACTTATATATGGAATTTAAAACAATTGAATTCATAAAAGTGGAGAGTAGAATGGTGATTACCGGAGTCTGGGGCAGGGGGATGGGAAGATGATAATCAAAGGATACAAAGCCTCAGTTAGGAGAAATGTTTGATTTTTTTTTTAAGCTCTATTGCACAGCATGGTGAATATAGCTGATAACTGCGTACTGTAAATCCAGTTATCACTAAGAGAGTAAATCTCCTGTTCTCATCACAAAAGATGTCAAATACTTGAGGTGATGGATTGGTTAATTAGCTTGGTTTAATCAGTCCACATTGTACTAAAAAATCATAATATTGCTCTGTTTCCCATAAACATATATAGCTGTAATTTGTCAATATATACTTTTTACAAAGCCAATTCAATTTAAAAAAAAAAAAGAATTGAAATTTAACATTCTGGGAAGCTAAGGATAACTTAAAAGTTTTGTGAGAATTAAGTATTTAATTTTTTTTTTTTTTAACAATTACCACATTGGGGACTTGGATATACAGCTGTGACTAAACAAAATCTCTGAGCCTAATATAATTTCATCTCAAAATAAGGGAAAATACAGGAAGTTAGGTTGTAGTAAAAATCAGTCTGCCCTTCACCCTTTTGTTGTCTGTGCCTCTGGCAGTTTTCTGCCTGTGACTAGAGCTCCGCATAAGGTTAGAGAATATAATGGAGTTCAATGTGTAGTAAAAAATGAAACGGATGGGAGACTTGGACAAGGGAGTTGGTAACTGGAAGCTAATGAAGGGTCGTTAGACACCTGTGTCTTGTACAGGCGTCTGTACGGGGTGGGGGTGGAGGGGGGCTTCACAAAAAGGGTTTCTTTCAATCAATTTTGCCCTCGCCCTCGCCTGACCACTCGCTCTCTCCCGCAGGTCATGATGATGGGCAGCACCCGCGTGGCCGAGCTGCTGCTCCTCCACGGCGCCGAGCCCAACTGCGCGGACCCTGCCACCCTCACCCGACCGGTGCACGACGCCGCCCGGGAGGGCTTCTTGGAAACGCTGGTGGCGCTGCACCGGGCCGGGGCGCGGCTGGACGTGCGCGACGCCTGGGGCCGCCTGCCCGTGGACCTGGCTGAGGAGCGGGGCCACCGCGACGTCGCCCGGTACCTGCGCGCGGACGCGGGGGATTGACGGCGGGTTCAATTAGCCGCCCACGATGACTCTTTTTTCTCCCCCAGTTCCCCATCCCTACCTAGTTCAATGAAGGCTGCAAACGTGGAGCGGCGGAAAGCTTGCAAGCCTTCCTGGGTGCTCGACTTCCCGGAGGAAGGAGGAGCCAACTGGGAATAACCCGCAGGGGACACCGAAGGCGGCAGCCACGCCCGCACAGACGCTGCGGAAGGTCCCCCAGGTGAGGACTGACGATCTAAGAATTTGGACCCTAAGAGCTTCCGAAGTTCAGCGCAGTCATTTTCCAGGAGAGAAAACTGAGCGTGGAAGAACAGGTTCTCAGGTCTCACCGAAGCTCACAGTACAACCCAGGAGACACCCTGAGTCTCTCATCGCGCTGCCTCGTCTGGGCAGCAGACGAGAAATAGCCCGAAATGAACTTGTGCAAGTGAAAAGCCCATCCCATAACACATACACACACACACACACACACACACACACAGCGCCACCCTCCCGGAACGTTGAACATTCCTCCAAAGTAGCTGGCCAGCCACATCCACTCACAGGGCCTCTATAAGTTCCCCTACTTGCATATCTACGTGACTGGATCAGCCCCACAATTTCCTAACCCAGTTGTGCGTGGCACCATTTGGACATTTGTCATTCCCAGGTCTATTACGCAACGCTACTAAATCTGCCTTTCCACTTCATGCGGTGGAGTTTTCCCAGGGTTCCCCTATGGGGTTCTGAGGCCATCAGGGATGGAGAACTTGCCAGCACTGGCAGTCTGCACACCTGGATTTTCTGGACTCTATGGGAGGCAGAGACCCTCTCTTTTCCTTCTTCTCTTAAGCTTTCTGTTTCTGCCAAGAGATCGCTGAGTGAGAAATATGGAATTGTGGTCCTCTCAGCCTTTCCCTTCTGCGACCTCAAAGCCTTTTTGCCCCCCACAGTTCCATCCCCCTACCCCCACCCCTGTCTGCCTGAAGTGCCAGCTCCACTCATTTTTTTCTGGAGGGGGATTTTTTTTAAAAAAACGAAATAGATACATGAAGCAATATACAAAATTAACACGAGTGTTTAAGGTAAAACATGACTTTAAAGATACTGAAATCTATCCTGTTTTGGCTCAGGACCGGGGCAGTGGGCTCCCTAGGTCTTAGGGGAGCTGGAGAGGACCGGTGGAGAGTCTAGCTCTAGGGCCTTTCCTGGGCGGTGCTGTGAATACAGAAGGCGAAACCTGCGGGCCTTCGAAGTGAAAGGCCTGAATGAAGATGTCCTTTAGCCGGCCCACCATCAGGGACGCGGTATAGGACCAGAGGCCAATCACATCTCTGTTGAGGAGCGGAGCAAGAAGCCTGAGGAACTGAGGACAGGAGGAGCAGACTATTGAACTGGGCCACAGGCAGATGAATAAATTAAGCGACCCTTAAGCACACATGTCCGTCCTTCCATCCTCCTTTCCTTCCGTCCTTTCGCCCGCCCTTCCTCCCTCCTTCCTTCCTTCATTCTCCTCTCCAATCCCTCCTCTCCAAGCACAGTTACTTCTGTAGTTAAGATGCTACTACGTGATTAGCCCTGCTCTAAGTGTAAGAGACATAAAAACAGGAGTCCTGCCCTCATAGAGCTTACATTCTGGGAAATAGAGTTTAAGCAAGTAAACGTATTTCAAGAGAGTGAGATTGTAAAACCAAAGCGATGGATAAGGGTGAAGTGTGAATAGGAGGAGAGGCTAGAGAAAGCCTGAATGGTGAAAAAGTAGCCACCGGAGGCTGAGAGGATCTCAAGTGCCCACTTGGGCCCCAAGCAGCCAGGCAGGGTGGACGCGCTGCTGAATCAGCGAGGCTCGGCAGTTTGGGGGCGTCTGGCAGGTTCTAGAGTTGATAGACCATGTGCCTAGGGTTAGTGGACATCGAGGGTTGAGAGGACACTTAGCGAGCGGGAGCGTGATCGCGAGGAGGTTAGAGAGAAGAGCAGAAGACAGATCTTATACGGTCCTTGTAGGTCAAAAACGGGAGCAACCATTTTGTCTTAGAAATGATAGGCATCGGCGGGTTTGGAAGAGGCGTGGGGAGGAGGACCATGGGACTTGTACCGAAGTTTCCCATAACCGTCGAGCGGCGCGGGATCCGGAAGAACCCTTTGGTTACAGCGAGCTCGCTGGCTCACTGTGCACCACGTGCAAGAGATGCTTGGGAACACGCGAAGGGCAAGACGACATCTTTGCGCGTTCGCGCCACGCGTGGTGTCGGGCAAGCACCTGGCGCTCATTATGTACCCGTTTTCCTCTTGCAAGTCCGCGGGCGGTGCGGCCGCGCTCTCCCTGGCCTCGCCCGCGGGGTCTGGAGTGCGGCAGCGGCCAGCGCGCCTGGAGCAGGGAGCTCGACAGTTCGGTGGCGTCCGGCGGGCTCTGGAGTTGATAGACTCTGTGCCCAGGGGTGGCTGGATACTGAGACAAGGTGTACATGCTGGCGAGGCCATTCCGAGAACCCTGACCATAACTGAATAGCCGGCCGAAACTAAAAGAAGGGTGGGATAAGCTGCATATTTTTGACTTCTGGTTTCTAATGCCCATTATTTTCTTCTGCCCTCAGCAGACAGGCCAACTTAAAGAACTGCTGAGACCGTGAGGGACTTCAGGACACTTAAGATCGCTGATC
This sequence comes from Galeopterus variegatus, assembly GCF_000696425.1. Lineage (NCBI taxonomy): Eukaryota > Metazoa > Chordata > Mammalia > Dermoptera > Cynocephalidae > Galeopterus > Galeopterus variegatus. The sequence continues at coordinate 79,802 of NW_007734826.1, forward strand.
ATCGAAGTTCCAGCACGGCTGAAACTTCCCCTATCCCACCGAACTATTTCCCGCTTTTTTAGTTCTGCCTTAGAAAATAGCGCTTTTTAAAAATGTGAGGAGCTGGTCGGTTAGTTCCGGTGGTTAGAGAGCGGTGTTATAACACCAAGATCCCTATACCCTCCAACCACAAAAAAAAAAAAAAAAAAAAAAAAAAAAAAAAAAAAAAAAAAAAAAAAAAAAGCGCTTTTTAAAAATGTGAGGAGCTGGTCGGTTAGTTCCGGTGGTTAGAGAGCGGTGTTATAACACCAAGATCCCTATACCCTCCAACCACAAAAAAAAAAAAAAAAAGAAAAATGCTTCTTTGCAAGAATTTGTCTTCCCCCTCCCCTAAATGTCCATTTCTATTCCCATTTCTATATTGTTATAAAAGTTTAAAAACAAAAAAAGTTTCTGTGTTTTCACTGGGCTGGAGTTTTAGGCAGAGAGTGCCCAGGCCCTGAGCACACATCTGTGTGGCACTTCCTCTTGAGAGCCTCGCACCCGCCGGGAGCTGTGGACTTTATTATTGCTACTTTGTGAACTAGGAAAGCTCAACAGGGTACTTGGCTTTTCTTGAGTCAAACTGCCGGCAAATGGCAGTCAAGGCTCAAATTTAAAAAGTAAGTTGTCATTGATTCACTCATTTATTCAGTCAACATTTATTGAGCAACTATTAAGGTTGTATACCAGGGGTATAGTGCGGGGTTGGGGGAGGAGGACACATCAACTAACAATCACTCAAAACATTTCTTTTCTCTTTTTTTTAACTTTAAAAAAATACATTTTAAAATTTTACTTCTCAATATACATTGTGGTTGATTTTCATGCCTCTTTACCCGTTCCTCTCCACCCCCTCCTCTCCCCCCCCCCCCACACACATCATATCTGATCACTTGACTTAAATTGTTCAAGGAATTGTTGTGGTTATTCTGTCTTCTTCCCCCCACCCTTGATTTGTTTCACACAAAACATTTCTAACGCTCAGTTTCATTGAATGGAAGACAACAACGTTTCCGGGACTCACCGTTCTTTCACGTACCTCTTAGAAAAATGTTGCTGTTACAGTAAGACACATCCCGATCTCAGAGATGATAAAATGTCAAAAGCCGGGCCTTAGGATCGGTGAAATGCGGTTAAGATGATGAACGGGAAATTCCAGGGAGACCTCAGAATGATGGATGCCCGTACACTTGCCCTTCAGTTATTAGCCTGCTCTGGGTCGGAACCCCGCAAGGTTTCGGGTAGTTTGTCCGTGAGGCCAGAGCCTGTAGGTGGCGGAGCCTGGCCAGATGTGGCTCACAGCCTCGGAGTCCGGCTCTGCAGCCCGCTGAGGGCCTGCGGAGGCTGGATCCCCACCTCCGCCTCTGAGCTCTGGGACCCCCAGGCAGCGGCTCCAGAGGGTTGTGAGATTGCCAGTGACCGCCCCCCAAACCAAATGCAAGTTGGTGCTTCTCTGCCGGAGTAGAGATGCCGCAGGGACACGGCTCAAACTTCAGCTGAAACCGGGAGACGCTCCTGCTCCGCTGCCGCATTCCAAGCCGGAGCACCTCGCTTCTGTTATTTTCTATTGAGGCGCTATCCACATATCGTGAAATTAACAGTTTTTAAGCGTAAAACTCAGTGATATTTAGTACACTCACAATTTTGTGCAACCATCACTCTTATCCAAAACATTTTGATCACCTCCGAAGGAGGCTTCATTAGACATACCTATTAAACTATCCTTACCCCCAGCCCCTGGCAACTACAAATCTCTCCTCTCTATAGATTTACCTATTCTGTATATTTCTTATAAATAGGATTATACAATATGTGTCTTTTTGTTCCTGGCTTCTTTCGCTGAGCGTAATGTTTTTGAGGTTCATCTGCGTTGCAGCATGTATCAGTACTCCATTCCTTTTTATGGCTGAATCACGTTCCATCCTATGAATATACTGCAATTTGTTTATCTACTCATCTGGTGATGAACATTGAGTTGTTTACGCTTTTTGACTATTGTGAATAGTGCTGCTATGAGCATGCGTGTATAAATGTTTGTTTGAATACCTGTTTTTAAATTTATTTTTATTTATTTTATTATTATTATTATTTATGATTTATTATTATTATTTGCAAAGACCTAGAAGTAAATTGCTGGGCCACAAATTGCCAAATCAAGGTCATAAAAATTTATCCCTATGTTTCCTTCCATGACTTTTACAGTTTCAGCTCTTGCACTTAAGTCTTTCATCCATTTTGAGATATTTTTTGCATATGGTTTAAGGTAGGGGGTCTAACTTCATTCTTTTGCATGTGGATATCCAGTTGTCATAGCATATTTGCTAAACAAACTATTCTTTGCCAATTGAATTGTCTTGATACCCTTCTCAAAAAACAATTGACTGTAGATGTATTAGTTTATTTCTGGACTCTCAATTCTATTCCATTGGGATATATGTCTACCTTTATGTCACTTCCACACTGCCTTGATTTGTTTCAAGATCGTGTTTGGGATCTCTTGCAATTCCATATAAATTTTAGGATAAGCTTTTCCATTTCCATTTTTTAAAAGGCCGTTGGGATAGTGATAAGGATTGCATTGAATATATGGATAGATTTGGGCATTACTGTCATCTTGACTATATTATCTTCCAATCCAGGAACACAAAATGTCTTTTCATTCAATTAGGTCTTTTCTAATTCCAGCAATATTTTTAGTTTTCAGTATACAAGTATTGCATCTACTTGGTTAAATTTATTCCTAAGTATTTTATTCTTTTTTGATGGTATTGTAAATGGAATTGTTTTCTTAATTTTTTTAATTGTTCATTACTACTGTATAGAAATACAACTAATTTTTATGTGTTGGTCTTCTGTACTGAAACTTCACTAAATTTGTTTTAGCCATAATAGTTGTTGGGGGACGGGAAGGGGGTTCTTTAGGATTTTCTCTATATAACATCATGTCATCTGTGAAAAAGGATTGTATTACTTGTCCTTTTCCAGTTTGGATGTTCCTTTTTTCTTGCCTAATTGCTCTGGTTGAAACTCCCAGTTCATTGTTGCTTGTACAGTTTTGAATAGAAGCAGAAGGGGTCATCCCCATCTTGTTTGTGATTTTAGGGGGAAATCTTTCAGTCTTTCACCACTGATTATGATGTTAGCTCAGCTTGAGGATGTTCCCTTATATTCCCAGTTTCTTGAATGTTTTTATCACGAAAGCATATTGGATTTCATCAAATTCTTTTTCTGCATCAATTGAGATTCTCATATTTTTTTCTTCATTCTATTAATATATTATATTGATTGATTTTCATATGTTGAACTTGCATTTCTGAGATAAATCTCTCATATGCTGTGGAATTCAGTTTGCTAGCATTTTGTTGGGAAATTTTGCATCTATATTAATAAGGTATATCAATTTGTAGTTTTATTTTCTTGTAATGTCTTTGGTTTTGACATCAGAGTAATGCTGGCCTAACAGAATGAGTCAGGAAGTATTCTCTACTCTGCTATTTTGAACAGTTTGAGCAAGATGGGTGTTAATTGTTCTTTAAGCACTTTATATAATTTAGTAATGAAGCCATCTGATCCTGGGCCTTTCTTTGTGTTGAGGCTTTAAATCTCCTTAAGTACTTGTTATAAGTCTGTTTGGATTTTCTTTTCTTTTTTTTTTTTTTTTTTTTTTTTTTCTTGAGTCAGTTTTGGTTGGTTGTGTGTTTCCAGAAATTCATCTATTTCATCTAGGTTATCAAATTTGTTGGTTTACACTTATTTGTAGTTTTAAAAAAAAATAATCCTTTTTATTTCTTGAGGTTGGTAGTGATGTCCCCCTTATGCTGCCTTTAAGTCATGTTTTTCTTGATTCAGCGTTCACTCGGTTGCTGTAAACTATTGACTATTTTCTAGAGTTCCCACAGAGTCAATTCTGACAGGTTTTTGCTTATTTTTCCGTGTTTCTGTGAAGGGATGGGCCATTGGAGTTCCCTACTCTGCCACTTGCTGTGATGCTACTTCTATTTTTCATTTGCTTTGTTTTGTTTTATTGTAGAGCAGAAGGGTCAAATGCCTCTCATGTGCCAAGTTCCTTCCTCCATACGTCTTCCATGCGTGGTACCCAGTGCCCACGCCCGGCCTTCTCACTTCCTGGGTATCTGTCCCTCACCATTTTTCTCAACCTCTTTAGTTCTAACACTCAGTTGTGTCCCTTTAAATTTCCTCCATCTCCCCCTCACCCGCGCACCTGCAGGAGGCTCGCTCTCCCCCTTTCGTCCACCCCCTTCCTTCTTCTCCCCACCCCCAGCTTCTGCTTCGGAGACTGCAGGTTGGCAGTCGTCTCTCTCGCCCTTGCCTGTAGACTCGGCTGCGGTGTGGGCCCCTCGGGGAGTGCGCAGGCGCCTCCTCTCAGCCACTGGGCTTCGGGACAGGCAGAGCGTATCCCCGCGCCCTTCCACGGAGATCTGCTTGGAGAGCCCGCGCGCGCGTGCGTCTACGGAGCACACCGAACACACGCGCGGCGGGCGGGCGGGC
>NW_007734826.1:84738-86923 GCF_000696425.1 Galeopterus variegatus
CAGAAGGGCCGGGGAGGAGGCCGCCGCGAGCCGGGGACAGCGCCCGAGAGACTCCGGCTGGCGCTTTCTGGTTAAAACATGAAAGAGACAGGGGGTGTGTGCCAGCCAGCTCCAAGCCGGTTGTCCAGAAATCTTGCAGTGTCCTGTTTTTAGCTGCTACCTCCTGAGTCTGCCCCATGGCGTAGAGAACAATTTATGAGCAGACTGAATCTCCCCTGTCCCCCAGCTGAGGCGAGCCTGCTTCACTTTGTAAAATTGCCAAAAAGAGTAGAACAAGTTAATGTTAGTTCTTCCTAGGAGAAGTTTTGTTTTTTAGTTTGTCATTTTATTTTTTTTAAGTTTTACATTTTACTCAATCTCTATGAATTTTTCCCCCTTTACATTATTGTGTGTGTGTGTGTGTTTGTTTTGTTTTGTTTTTATTGTATCAAAGTTGATTGTACGTATCTGTGGGGTACAGAGTTGAACCTCAATACTCAGTGTGCAATATGTGATGCTCAAATCAGAATAATTATTATATTCAATAAGCTCTACCTAGAAGAAGTTAGTGATAAGTATTTTTTCTTTATTGGAGGTGGGGAGAGAGAAAGAGGTAGTGCTCCCCTCATTATAAATCATTTAGTAAAATGATTTTGGTTGTTGTTAATCACTTAGGTTAGAAAATTGTTGTTACAGATGAGATTTAAAGTTAGCAACCCAGGAAGTAAATCTTAGAATCCTTCTACCTATCAACCTTTAAGTCATTAAGGCTGCTTAATTACTGTATACTTTTAAGGTTATTTTAACGTGTAAAAAGTTTTTGTTAGTTACCACATTTTCAAGACTTAGATAGGAACAGTAGGGCAAAATAAATTTGGCTTTAAAAATGAAGTAGTCTATACTTATAAATGGGGACCTGAGGAAATAAGTTTTCACAAAGCTAAATAATAATCAGATAAAGTGTTTTCTTAAAGACTGCTGAGATGAGATTGATGAAAGGAGCAAAGAGGGAAATGGAGTGTTTGTCTTTGTTAGCAAAATTACCTCAAATAAGTTCTCAGGAAGGTGAGGTAGTTCCACCTGGTACCACCACAGGACCAAAGGTGGATACTTCAGGAAAGTTCAATCAGAAAGTGACTCAGGGTTATGAGGAGCCAATCTGCTGGAAGTCAGGTTTGTCTTTTATACAAAAGAGCTGAATTAATCATTTCCGTGTCCAGTCCTATATTAAGGAGATCAGTCATGCTAAAGTAAAGGAGAAAGAAATAGATTTTACAGTTTCAGTAAGAAAGTCGTACTGTTCTAGGAGATGGAGGGGGGTTAATTCAACTACCTAACCCCTGGGCAAGGCTGAAAAAAACTAACTATAGGCAAATTAGATCATTTTTCTTTCTTTCTTTTCTTTATTTTTTTCTTTTCCTCTTGTACAAGAAAGTGTTCCCATAGTTTTGGAGAGGGTGTGGATAAACATTGCGGGGGGAGGGGTGTAGATTTGTATAATGTCTATGGATAAAAATTAGCAATATCTATGAAAATTTAAAGGGATATATTTTTGGCTCAGTAACTCCACCTCAGATAATTTATTCTGCAGGTTTATTTGCACAGGTGCAAAATGGCCCTGCTGTAGATTGGATGTTTCCTCAACCCTGCTGAGGCTTAATCCCCAGTGTAACTTGAGGATGGGAAATCCTACTTGGTAATTGAGAGGTGGGGCCTTGAAAAGGTGATTAGGTTCTGAGGAATATGCCATAGTGAATGGAGTAAAAATGGTGGTCAGGGGCATGGCTCTGAGAGCTGTAAAAGAAGAGTATATGAGAGGTTAGTCTCTCTCTGCTTCCACCATTTTCCAGTGTGAGACCGTGGGTCACTGTCACCACCACCAAGGCCTTCACCAAGTGTGCTCTTTGGACTTTGGGCTTCCCAACCTCTGGAACTGTAAGCAATAAATTTCATTCTCTTACAAATTACCCAGTTCCATGTATTTTGTTATAAGCAACAGAAATGGACTAATATAGGCCTATTTGTGAGAATAGTAACTGTAGCTTTGTAATAACAAAAAATATGAAACAAGTTCAATGGCTGTAAATGAGGAGGGATTTAAATTAATTATGAGGCTTCTCCACAACTAATAATATACAGCTATTAAAAAGAATTTAGCAGAGATAGCAAATATGTAATAATTTCTAAGATAAATTGTTGAGTGGAA
>NW_007734826.1:88715-124716 GCF_000696425.1 Galeopterus variegatus
TCTTCACTGCTGCTCCTGTCCCTTGAGGCAATTGGTGATAGCAGTAAAATGCATGCAGTGGTTTAAATGTTCCTCCCAACTCTTTGAAGCTTCAATCACCACTGTAACTGTTGAGGGTGGGAAACCTTATTATGATAATTAAAAGGTGGGGCCATGAAGAGGTGATTTTAGTGTGAGAACCAGGACTAAGTAAATGGATTAATCCATTGATGGTTTAATGGTGGTCATGGGTGTGGTTCTGGGGTCTCTGCTCCACCATTCTCGCCATGCAATACCCTATGTCACTGTAGAGTTACCACTAAGAAAAGGCCCTCACCAGATGTGTTCCCTAGACTTTGGACTTCCCAGCCCCTGAAACTGTAAGCAATAAATATTGTTTCTTTACAAATTACCCAGTCAGGTATTCTGTTGTAAGCAACAGAAACAGACTAATATAATGGAGGAGTCCTTTATGACTATGGCTTTGTTTTGTGCATATTATTTCCTCTTAAATAACATCATACAGTATATACTGTTCTGTAACTGGGTAAAACATCAATATGTCTTAAGGATTTTTGCAAGCCAGAAGAATTCTTAATCTTTTAAACTGCTGTAGGTAGCCTATTGTATGAACAAATGTTCCGTTTATTTAGTTATTCCCTCACTGATGAACATTTAAGTTGTTTTCAAGTTTTGCTAGTATAAAATGCCCTAAAGAATATTGTCTACATGCATCTTTTTCATATATTCAATATTTCTATTTTCTTTCCTTTTTTTGTCTGAGGCTATTAATCCTTGATTATATAAATTACAAGTGTTTTCTTCCAGTCTGTTGCTCATGTTATTACTTTGTATATTATTTAATTTACAGAACTAAAAATCAGTAATGTAGAAAAATGTATCAATCTTTTTAAAAGTCTTACAACTTTTTTGTCTTTTTAAAGAAGATATTTTACACACCCCAAATTATATGCACATTCTCCTGTATTTTCTGTTAATTTTTGACATTTAAATATGTATTCATCTGAAATTTACTTTTACTGTATNACACACCCCAAATTATATGCACATTCTCCTGTATTTTCTGTTAATTTTTGACATTTAAATACGTATTCATCTGAAATTTACTTTTACTGTATATGAAGTTGTGGTAGGCAGTATAATGCCCCCCTCCCCTACATGGACAAGATGTCCATGTCCTAATCCCTGGAACCTGTGAAAATGTTAAGGGAATTAAGATGCAAATAAAATTAAGGTTGGAAATCAGCATACCTTGAGATGGTGTATTAGTTTCCTACTGCTCCTGTAACAAATTAACACAAACTTAGTGGGTGAGAACAACACAGATTTATTCTGGATGTCCTTCTAAAGGACAAGAACCACAGAACCACAAAACCACATTCATTTCTTTGCCTTTTTCAACTTCTAGTGGTCACATGTATTCCTTGATTTGTGGCCCCTTCCTCCATCTTCAAAGCTCATCTTTCAGATCTCTTCTTCTGTCATCATATCTCCTTCACCTTTCTGTCATCAAGTCTTCCTCTGCCTCCCTCTTGTAAGAACACTTGTGATTATATTTAGAGCCCACTCAGATAATCCAGGGTAATCTCCCCATATCAATATCCTTAACTTAATTACATCTGCAGAGTTCTTTTTGCCATATAAGGTAGCATTCATGAGTTGTAGGGATTCAGACCAGTTTTTCTTTGGAGGCCATTATTCGGTCTGCCACACATAAGCAGAATATTTTGAATTATCCAGGTGGAGGCCCAATGTAATCAAAGGATTCTTACAAATGGAAGAGGAAGGCAGAACAAAGAGAATCAGAGGTGGTAGTACGAAAAAGACTCAGTCCGACATGGCTGGCTTTGATGATGGGAGAAAAGGGCCATAAGCAATGGAATATGGGTGGCCTCTAGAAGCTGGAAAAGGCAAGGAAACAAATCATTCCCTAGAGTCTCCACACAACCTTGTCAACACACAGATTTTAACCCAACTTAGACTGATGACCTCTAGAACTGTAAGATAATACATTTGCATTGTTTTAGGCCACTACGGTTGAGAAAATTTATTACAGCAGCAATAGGAAACTAAGTAATTGTGAAGAAGAGATCTATGATAGGAATTATACTAAGAATGACTACCTATGACATGCTCTTATATTATCTCCTCCCCTTTTAGTGTGTGCAGAACATCATATATCATTAGGGAATTGCAAATTAAAACAAGGAGATACCACTACACACCTATTAGAATGGCTAATGCAAAACACTGACAACACCAAATACTGGTAAGGATGTGGAGCAACAGGAACTTTCATTCATTGCTGGTGGGAAGGCAAAATGGTACAGCCATTTTGGTAGACAGTTTGGCAGTTTCTTACAAAGCTAAATGTAGTTTTACCATATGATCAAGCAATTACGCTCTAGGTATTTACTCAAATGAATTGAAAACTTATGTTCATGAAGAAACTTCCACATCAATGTTTATAGCAGCTTTGTTGATAATTACCAAATGTTGGAAGCAGACCAGATGTCTTTCAGTAAGTGACTGGATAAAGAAAAGGTGGTACATTCATACAATGGAATATTATTTAACAATAAAAAAAAAGAAGTTATTAAGCTGCCAAAAGATGTGAGGGAACCTTAAATGTGTATTGCTAAGTGAAAGAAGCCAGTCTGAAAAGGCTGGCTGAAAGAATCAGTATTGCATGTGTTTGGAATTTAAGATCATGTAAATAGGAGAGCTGTAGGGCACCACATTTGGTCATACACACAGAAAACTAAAAAAAAAAAAAGTGTCATTTCCAGAAAAAAAATACAGTGTTTATGATTAGTGTCCAGTGTGAATGGCCATATGGCCTCGAGAAAGAGAGAGAGCCTGAGAGGATGTCTGCTTTTATTTTGATAGCTTTTTGTTCCTGGTTTTAGTATACTTACACCACTTTGTGTCAAATCTCTAATTTACCTGAAAATGTTTTTTTCTGAGAATCTCAAGAAACAAGAAAGCTGGCTGAGTCATCCCCAGCATCTGCAAAATGGAGATGTTATCTTTATATATGAGTCATTGTAGTAAAATTCACTGCCACTTAAATAGCTCTGGAATCAGCTCCAACTGAACATGATGTATAGTAAGAATGAAGAATAGGACACATCCCCTGTTGTTAAGGGACCTACATTCTGGTAGGACAAAGCATGAATTCTTGAAAAGTTTATGCAGGCAACAAGTCATGATCCAAAACAACATGTTGTGTGCTACAGCGTGCTAAGTAACTAACAGATGATAAAGCTGCACATTTAGAGGAAGAAAATAACACTCAGGTTGGGGTCACAGCAACAGCACTGAATATGAAGGAGAGTTATAATCATTTAAAATTCAATTAAAATTATTGACAAGTGATTCCATACAACAAACTACACAAAAACATCTATAGCACTTCTTGATTATTGTTTTAATGAAGCTTCATGAGCAACTGAGATGAATATCAATCTTACTGCAAGTATTTAGGCTTTTTAACACCTTCACTCTGAACAAGTTTTTTTTTCCCCTAAATCATGAAGTATAATATCCATACAGAAAAATGTATAAAACATAACAGAACTCATGGAAGTGAAGGATTCATTAAATGAAACAAAACACAAAATCAAAAGCTTAAGCAGCAGACTGGAGCAAGCAGAAGGAAAAAATCCTGGTCTTGAAGACAGCCTTTTTGAAATAACCTAGGTAGACCAAGAAAAAAAAAAATTTTTTTTTTTAAATGAAGAAAAACTAAGAGAGCTAGCACAGCAGACAGCCTTAAGCACACAAACATCTGAATCATGGGTGTTCCAGAAGATAAGGAGAAAGGAAAAGGCATGGAAAATGTATTCAACAAAATAATAATGGAAAACTTCCTAGGTATAGAGAGAGACACAGACCTTCAGATCCAGGAGGCTCAATGAACCTCAAACAGATTCAATCCAAAGAGATCTCCTCCAAGAAGCATTATAGTCAAACTGGCAAAGCTCAAAGACAAAGAGAAAATCCTAAAAGCAGCAAGAGGAAAGCATCAAGTCACCTATAAGGGAGTCCTTAACAGACCAATAGCAGACTTATCAACAGAAACTCTACAGGCCAGAAGAAAATGAGATAATATATTCAAAATACTAAAAGGAAAAAAAAACCTGTGAGTCAAGAATACTATACCCAGCAAGGCTCTCCTTCAGAAATTAGGGAGAAATAGTGTATTTCCAAGACAAACAAAAACTGTGGAAGTTCACCAACACATGATCATCCCCGCAAGAAATCCTTGAAGTAGTCCTGTATCTGGAACCTGAAATATGATGATCACTACCAATAATACACAAGAAAGTATGAAACCCACTGGTAAAACAAAAATGCAAACAAGAAAGAGAAAGAAACTAAATCTACTACTTCAAAAAAAAACACCAACAAACATCAAAGACAAGCAATAAAAGGGGAAGAAAGGAACAAAAGATATTTAAAACATCTAAACAAAAAGCAATAAAATGACAGGAGTAAGACAATATCTGTCAATAACAACCCTAAATATAAATGGATTAAACTCCCCATTCAAAAGACACAGACTGATGGACTAGATTTAAAAAACTAAGCCTAACTATATGCTGTCTTTAAGAGAATCACTTCAACTGTAAACACATACACACAGACTAATAGTGAAGGGATGGAAAAAGATATACCATGCAAATGGAAACCAAAAATGAGCAGGAGTAGCTATTCTTACATTGGATAAAATAGACTTTAAACCAAAACCCATAAAAAGTGATAAAGTGATATCATTATATAGTGATATATCATCACTATATAATGATAAAAGGATCTATCCAGCAAGAAGGCATAACAATCATAAATATATACCCACCAACACTTGAGCACCCAGATATACATAGCAAACACTGTTAGGCCTAAAGAAAGAGATAGACCCCCAAATGATAATAGTAGGAGACCTGAACACCTCTCTCTCAGTATGGGACAGATCATCTAGGCAACAAACTAGTAGAGAAACACAGAATTTAAACTACAGTTTAGACCAATTGGACCTGGCAGATATCTACAGAACATTTCATCCAAAAACTGCAGAATATACATTCTTCTCATCAGCACATGGAATATTCTCAAGGATAGAACACATGTTAGGTCACAAATCAAGTCTCAGCAAATTTTTAAAAAACTGATATAATTTCAAGATTCTTTTCAGACCACAGCAGATTAAAACTAGAAATAAGTAATAAGTGAAACTCTGGAAACTATACAAATACATGGAAATTAAACAACAGGTTCCCAAATGATCTATGGGTCCAAGAAGTTAAACAGGAAATCAAAAAATTTCTCAAAACTAACAAAAATAAAGATACATCATGCCAAAACCTGTGAGATACTGCAAAAGCAGGAATAAGAGGGGAGTTTATTGCAATAAATGCATACATCAAAAGAATAGAAAGTTTTCAAATAAACAATCTAATGCTATACCTTAAAGAATGAAAAAAAAACTAGAACAATCCAACCTAAAATTAATAGATGGAAAGAAATAATTAAGATCAGAGTAGAACTAAATGAAATAGAGATCCAAAAAATGNCATGGAAATTAAACAACAGGTTCCCAAATGATCTATGGGTCCAAGAAGTTAAACAGGAAATCAAAAAATTTCTCAAAACTAACAAAAATAAAGATACATCATGCCAAAACCTGTGAGATACTGCAAAAGCAGGAATAAGAGGGGAGTTTATTGCAATAAATGCATACATCAAAAGAATAGAAAGTTTTCAAATAAACAATCTAATGCTATACCTTAAAGAATGAAAAAAAAACTAGAACAATCCAACCTAAAATTAATAGATGGAAAGAAATAATTAAGATCAGAGTAGAACTAAATGAAATAGAGATCCAAAAAATGATGTAAAAGACCAGTGAAACAAGAAGTTGATTTTTTGAGCAGATAAAACAAAATGGACAAACGATTATCTAGGCTAACTAAAAAAAGAGGGGAGAAGATCCAAATTACAAAAATCAGAAATTAAAAAGGTGACATTAGAACCAATACCAAAGAAATACAAAGAACCATTAGAGACTATTATAAACAACTATACACAAAGAAATTTGAAAATCTGGAGGAAATGGATAAATTTTTGGATGCATACAAACTACTAAGACTGACCAAGAAGGAATAGAAAACCTGAACAGACCAATAACAAACAATGAGTAATCAGCAGCTTCCCAACAAAGAAAGTCCAAGACCTAATGAATTTACTGCTGAATTCTACCAAATCTTTAAAAGGACTTAATACTAATTCTCTTCAAATGATTCCAAAATATTGAAACAGAGGCCATTTTCCCAAACTCATTGTATGAGGCCAGCATCATCCTGACACTAAAACTAGACAAAGATATAACAACAAACAAAGAAAACTAAAGGCCAATATCTCTGATGAACATAGATGTGAAAATCCCCACCAAAATATTAGCAGTAAGAATAGAGCAACATGTCAAAAAATTTTACACCATGATCAAGTGGGATTCATCCCAGGGATGCAAGGATGGCTCAATGTATTCAAGTCAATTAACATGATACACCACATGGACAAAATCAAGGACAAAAATCATGTGATTATCTTCATAGATGTAGAAAAAGCACTTGACAAATATCAACATCTCTTCATGATAAAAGCTCTCAGCAAACTAGAAAGAATGTATCTCAACACAATAAAAGCCATATATGACATACCCACTGCTAATATCATCCTGATTGGGGAAAAGAATGAGAATAAGACAAGGATGCCCACTATCACCACTCCCATTTAACATAGTGTTAGAAGTGTCAGCAAGAGCAATCAGGCAAAAGAAAGAAATAAGGGCATCCAGACTGGAAAAGACAAAGTCAAACTATCACTGTTTGCAGATGACATGATGCTATATATAGAAAAACCTAAGACTCTACCAAAAAACTCTTAGAGCTGATAAACAATTTTAGTTAATTTGCAGGATATTAATCAAAACAAAAAATCAGAAGCATTTTATACTCAGATGAAGAACTAGCAGGAGAAAAGTCAAGAAAGCTAACCCATTTGTAGTAGTCAGCAAAAAGTAAAACAACTAAGAATCAATTTAACCAAGGAAGTGAAAGATCTCTACAATAAGAACTAAAAATCACTGCTGAAAGAAATTAAAAGGACACATAAAGATGTAAAGACATTCCATGCTCTTGGATCAGAACAATTAACATTGTGAAAATGTCCATACTACCCAAAGCAATCTACAGATTTGATGCAATCCCCATCAAAATACCAATGACATTCTTCACAGAAATAGAGAAAACAATCCTAACGTTCATATGGAGCAATAAAAGATCCCTAATAGCCAAAACAATCCTGAACAAAAAAAAAAGAAAAAGAAAAAGAAAAAGCCAGAGGCATTACACTGCCTTACATTTAATTATACTACAAAGCTATAGTAACCAAAACAGTGTGATATTGGCATAAAAACAGACACACCAGTGAAACAGTGTAGAGAACCCAGAAACTGACCCACATACTTACAGCTAGCTGATATTTGACAAGGGCAACAGGAGCATACATTAGGGAAAGGACTGCCTCTTCAATTAGTGGTGCTGGGAAAACTGGACATCCATATGCAGAAGAATGAAACTAGACCTGTACCTCTCTCCATATACCAAAATCAACTCAAAATGGATTAAAGGCTTACATTTAAGACCCAAAACTATAAAACTCCTAAAAGAAAACACAGGGGAAACAGTTCATGAAGTAGGACTGGGCAAAGACTATGAATAAGACTCTAAAAGCACAGGCAACAAAAGAAAAAAGAAACAAATGGGATTATATCAAGCTAAAAAGTTTTTGCACAGTGAAATAAACAGTTAACAGATCGAAAAGACAACATACAGAATGGGAGAAAATATTCGCAAACTATACATCTGACAAAGGATTAATATCCAGAATATACAAGTAACTCAAACAGCTTAACAGTAAAAAAAACAAGTAACCCAATTAAAAAATAGGTATTTCTCAAAGGAAGCAATACAAATGGCCAGCAGACACATGAAAAATGCTCAACATCACTAAGCATGAAGGAAATGCAAATCAAAACCACATTGAGATATCTCATGCCAGTTAGACTGGCCATTATCAAAAAGACAGAAAATAACAAATGCTGACAAGAATGTGGAGAAAGGGGAGCCCTCCTACACTGTTGGTGGGACTATAAATTAGTGCAGCCATTGTGGAAAATAGTATGGAGTTTCCCCAGACAACTACAGATAAAACTGCCTTATGATCTAGCAATCTTGCTGCTGGGTGTATATCCAAAGGAATGGAAATCATCATGTCAAAGGGGTACCTGCACTCCCCTGTGTATCACAGCTCTATTTATAATAGACAAGAGTTAGAACCAACCTAATTGTCCATTGACAGAGGACTGGATAAGGAAAATGTGATATATATACAGAATGGAATACTACTCTGCCATAAAAAGGAATGAAATTCTCCCATTCACAGCAGCATGGATGAACTTAGAGAAAACTATGCTACGTGAAATAAGCTAGGCACAGAAAGAGAAATACTGCATGACCTTACTCATAACTGGGAGGTAACAAAAAGAAAAAAAAAAAGGAAGAAAGAAAGATACAACAATAACAATAATTCATTGAACATTGAAAAGGAGAGAAGGGAACCAAGGCTACTCACTAAGGTTTAGTGGGAAATTGGTAAGGACCACAAAGAATGATTGCATTGTGTAATGACAAATATAGTAATTTCAAAAAATAATAAAGTAAAAAATATATGAAGGGTTCAAACAACAACAACAACAAAATTTAACAGTTTATTTGAGCAGACAGTGATTTAAAAAACACATTTTTTCCATCACATTTCAAAAGAGATAATCAACAAAACAATAACTGAAGCACTGATTTGAGATTTTTCAATATCCATGGCATAAATACTCCACTATAGCCTATTTCTACATACCAACATAATGTCATCAAATACAGAGTCAGGAATTAGCTCACCATTATGTAGTATTTTCACAATATGGGTACAATAGACATAACCTTAAAAGTATAAATAATAACAAAATACAGTCATGCATTACTTGAAGATGGACACGTTCTGAGAAATGCATCATTAGGTAATTTTGTCATTGTGTGAACATCATAGAGTGTACTTACACAAACCTAGATGGCATAGCCTACTATACACCTAAGCTGCACATGGTGATAGTGCGCTTAAGAACAAAACATCATTCTGTGGCACATGATTCTAATTAGGAAATGATGAGTGTTGAGTATTTATTACCTTTGTTTTTAATACTATTTATTTAATTGTAACTTTATATAGTTTAATTTTTAATAATGGCTGTGTTTAACAACTGGCTTGCAACATTCCTGAAAATTTAACAATTGACTCTCACTGGCTGGTCTGAGTCAGTTTCAGCACACCACTGTGTGTGTGTCTGTGTGTGTGTGTGCAAGTGGGGCTGTGCACTCAATACCATATTAGGGAGTTAGGAGAGAGAATGAAAGAAGGTAGGATATACTACAGAGGATAAGCCAATAGTCGACCTTAAGAAAGTAGGTGTTCTTTATGTGAGCTGAATGATTAAAACAAAGAAGTATCATTGAAACCTACAGGACATCTAAGCTAAGCAGCCACTGGGTGTTTTCAGGAGTTGGGCTCAACTGGGAAAAAAAGTAAGTGGTGAAATAAGACCAAGAGAGCCAGAAATTTTTTTAAGTAAACTTTATTTTTACAACATTTTTAAATTTACAGAAATATTAGAATATACTACAGAGAGTTCCCATGAATCCTGTACCAAGTTTTTGCTATTATAAAAATATTACATTAGTATGGTATATTTATTGCATTTAATAAACTAATATCGTTACATTATTATCATCTAAAGTCCATGTTTTAATCAAATTTCCTTAGTTTTTCCATAAAGTCACTTTTCTATACCATGATCCCATCCAGGTTACCATATAACAATTAGTCATAATGTCTCCTTTGGCTCCTCTTAGCAGTGACAGTTTTTCAGTCTTTCTTTGCTTTGATGACCTTGACAATTTTGAGGAGAATTGGTCAAGTATTTTGGAGATGTTCATCTTTTGAGATTTTTTTTTAGATGTTTCCTCATTATTAGACTGGGATTATGGGTTTTTAGGAGGAAGACTAGCCATTCTCATCTTACTATGTCACAAGTACATACTATCAACATGACTTATTACTGTTGATGTTGACCCTGATCACCTTGCTGAGGTAGTGCTTGTCAGATTTTTCCATCATAATTTACTCTTTTATTTCCCCTTTCCATACCGTATGCTTTGGAAGGTAGTTACTATGTGTAGCCCACACAGAAAGAGTGGGGAGTTATACTTCACCTCCTGCAGGGTGGAATAGCTACATAAATTATGTAGAATTCTGCATAGAAGATTGTCTCTTCTCTGCACCCCCCAACCTCCACCCTGATTTCTTTGTTTATTCAAACAGTATAAGCTCATGAGTATTTATTTTATACCTTGAGTTATAATTCAATACTATTTTATTTTGTTGCTCAAATTGTTCCAGATTTGACCATCAGGAATTCTTTTAATTGGCTCTTTCAGTACATCCCTTTGACACAACCCTATCTCTGTGCTCCAGGCTTATCTTGTATTTTTCTTGCCTCAGTTCTAGAACCAGCAATTTTTTAAAGAAGGCCTGTTTACTGAAGAATGATATTATAAACCAAGAACTGAATGCTAGTATGCTTGTTGCTAGTGAGTATTTCTTCTAAGCCTTCTCAGCTGTCAGTGAAAAGAAATATATGAGTGTATACTAATCCACACATATATACATACCTATAAATCTTTTTATATGTAGCCATCTGTATCTACATTAAGATGGACATGATTTCATATTAATGCCTCCAACTAGAACTCATTACCACCACATAGTTCGTTTTAGCCTTCTCCCCATGCTTATCTGTAAACTCCCACTCCAACCGTGAGAAACTGGCCTCTAACTATCCACAATTTACCATAATTTTCTTAATTGCTCTATTGCACAAATACCTGTATAAGAGTATTAAAATTGTTAACTTATATCTGTGAAAAACAAGAGTATAGTGTTTATAGACAGCTTCATTTTGCCTTTAGTTTTACAGACTCCAGTCATTTCCGGAAGTTACTTAAGTCAGTACTTTTAAAATTGTTAACTTATATCTGTGAAAAACAAGAGTATAGTGTTTATAGACAGCTTCATTTGCCTTTAGTTTTACAGACTCCAGTCATTTCCGGAAGTTACTTAAGTCAGTACTTCTTCTCCCACCACCTACGGTGAGGTTGTTTCATACATTTTTAATACAGTTAGATCATTTTGTCTCATTCTGCACTCCATCCTGGAATTTCCTAACCTCCTAATGATTTTTTAAATTTGCATACATTAAGGTTCAATCTTTGTATTGTAAAGTCCTATGGGTTTTGAAAAATGAATACTGTCATGCATACACAGTTACAGTATACAGAATGATTTTACTGCTCTAAAAAATCTCCTGTACTTTGCCTATTCAATCTTTCCCTTCTCCTCCCTAGTCTCTGGCAGCCAGTGATCATTTTACTGTCACAATTCGCAGGTACTGGGGGCTAGGATTTGGACATGTCCTTGTGGTAGACACTATTCAATCCACTACATTGCCTAATTCATTGCTTTTTCTTCTAAAATCTAGAGAAGAAAAAAAGGCACACAAGACCAGAGATAGATTTTCCAGAGACTAGTTCCAAAAATGAAGGCCCTTGCAAGATCAGCCTAAGACATCCAGAATCTCTGGTGAATAAAACTGGAGCCCTAACTGAATATGAATTTTTAAAGTAAGCCCAAAGAGGGTAAGGAATTGACTTTTATGACCATTAGAAAAAATCTGGATAAAAGTTTTCTCGCATAAACTGAGGTGAGGACAGTGTAGAAATGATGCTATAACAGGGTCAGGTGGATTAAGGAAGAAAAATTAACACACAGGATTAACTCACACTGGGGAAGGGGAGAGAAGTAGAATGGAGTGTGGCTGCTTTCCTCATGCACCCTCTTCTGATGCGTTTAGACACAGTCACAGCACACAATCCTGGCTCAATGTAATTAGGGAAAATTAGAGTTACATTTCTATTTCTCAAATCACTTTCATAAACAAGATGTCCACAAATTGTTGTTACAACCCCTAAGGCATTACCGTGCCAATTTTTAAATCATGAAATAGAGGATCTGAAAGATCATACAATTTATTGAAGACATAAGAATCTTCCAGGCATTCAGTGGTGATACTGAGGTCTCCTACACAAGCTTCCTTAACTAAATGCTGTTAATAACCCTTTCAGAAATGAGGAAGCTGAGGCTGAGTGATGTACTGTAATTGCCCCAACCACATGCATTTAGTGAATGTGGGGCTGGTATCTGATCCCAGTTCTGGCCAAGAGAATAGAGACTATGCCCACTGGGCCTGATGTTGATCTAGACTGGGTGGTTTAGATCTTTTGGCCTTTCTTCAGAAGGCATTTGAGATTAAAGCCACTCTGCTTCTCATCTCTGTTTTTGTCAGTCAGAGACCTGAATATAACTAAGTGCTCCTGACCAATTTCCTTGTCCTTAATTCAAACCTCTCTGTCTCCCAGACTTTCTGCTATGCTCCCTGGTACTTCTACTTCATAATCAACCAATGTCCTATAGCTGCAACCTCTTCTCACATAGTTTCTACCCCTTTCTTGGTATAAATGCAATCCAACTCCTCTTTGAGTACACTGATTTTCCTGCAGCCCTATTAAGTGGAAGTTTTTTATTCTCTCTAATGACCATCCTAGCTAAAAGCCAGGAGGTGAATTTGGGACCCCTTTTGCTTCCTATTGTCTTGTTCCCAGCTGTTATGGGTTGAATTGTGTCCCCCCAAAGTCCTAGCTTCTAGTACCTCAAAATGTGACCTTCTTTGGAAGTAGGGTCATTATAAACATAATTAGTTAAGATGAGGTCATACTGGAATAGGGTGGACCCCTAATCAAATATGACTCATGCCTTATAAAAGGGTAAATTTAGACATAGATACACACACAGGAAGAATACTGTATGAAGATGAAGTCTGTCTCAATCTGGGCTGCTATAGCAAAAATACCATAGACTGGGTGATTTAAACAATAGAAATTTATTTCTCACAATTCTGGAGGCAAGGAAGCCCAAGTCAAGGCAGTGGCACATTGTGTCTCGTGAGGATTCACTTCCTGCTCCATAGATGGCCACCTTCTCCCTGTCATTGGGGTACTAATCACATTCATGAGAGCTTCCCCCTCATTATCTAATTGCCTTCCAAAGGCCCTACTTCCTAATACCATCATACTGGGGGGTATGATTCTAACATATAAATTTGGGGGGAACACAACATTCAGTCCATAGCAAAGACAGATCTACAAGCAAAGGAGCACTAGAGATTTCCAGCATCTAGGGGAGAGTCAAGGAACAGATTCCTCATCATAAACCTCAGAAGGAACAGACTCTACAACACCTTGATCTCATGTCTAGTCTCCCAGAACCTAGAGGTAATAAATTTGTTAGTTAAGCCACCCAGTTTGTAATACTTTGTTGTGGAAGTCCAAGCAATCATATACACCAACCCTCTGTTAAAAATCCTGTTTCATTTTAAAGCTCAGGCCACTCAACCCAACTCGTCATTCAGATCTCAGTTTAATGATTATTTCCTCCAGGATACTTCATTGATCAGAATCCTTCATATAAACTTTCATATAACCATTTGCCTTTTTTTCAGAGCACTAATTTACCTAAATTTGCATTTATACAAGTGTTAGTGTTGTTTGACTGATACATGGATTCATCTCTTGAACCAAAAGTCCATGACAGCAGTTTTTTTATTTTTCAGAGCACTAATTTACCTAAATTTGCATTTATACAAGTGTTAGTGTTGTTTGACTGATATATGGATTCATCTCTTGAACCAAAAGTCCATGACAGCAGTTTTTTTATTTCTGTTTTACTCACAATCATAACCCTAGAGTAGGTGCTCAGAAAATATTTGTTAAATAAATTAAAGTATCCCATTGTTTTAAAAGTTAATTCCTTTTAAAAATATAAATAACCTTTAGCAAATATAATCCACCAGGACTTATCAGTCATCTGATATTTAATATGTACATGAATGTGAAGCCTAAGACGGCGCTGAGCTTTGTATTATATAATTGCTTCCTAAATGACACTCGGCTTCATTCTGAGTCCTAATTTTTAATCTTGTCCACTTTGACCACGATTTTATTGACTTCCATAGTCCTGTGGTCTCCAGAATGATCTTCATGGTCTTTTTGCAAGAGTTGCCTCTGATTCTTTTGTCAGTTTCTTGGCAGCAATCGCCACGTTTTAATTTGTTGTAGTATTTACCTGGCTAAGGTCAGGTAAACATTACCTTAGCCATACTCCTATCTTTGACCATGTTTATCTTCTAGTTGATGTTTGCAAACATTAATAGACAGATGGTCTGCCCTTAATTTTAGCCCCAGGTAAAAGAAACTGTTGCTTTTTTCCAAATGGTAGCCACACATAGCCAGGACTATCTTGAAATTAGCCAGGAGAGCACCACTATTAACCTTGGGGCAGACAATGCCTTGATGATAAATGTGGATGCAAAGGAATCACAACTTATGGTATGCTTCTTGGATTTTTTTCTTTATAGGTATATCTTCCCAGTTGGGGCTCTGATGGCAGATATTGTGCAGCAGAATTAGACATGATGGTGGATTGAGATACCAGGCAAAGCCGAGGGCGGGGGGTGGGGAATATCAGACAGAATTCAGTGTACAACTGGTCTATTTTACATTTTAATTACATTTTTAAGTAGCTATTATATTTGTAGAGTTCACAAATCAAATATTACTATAGGGTATTGTGATATAATCAAAATATATTTGATCTTTGCCCTGTTTCCTAGCACAGAGCTCCTAAAACCCTTGGAATCTCCTAAGTGATAAATGTCTTTTGTACACTGATGATATGACTCGTGGCATGGGCTCTTAGAGTCAGATTGCGAACTAGTCACTAGAAAGCAGAGAAAATTGAAACTTTCACAACCCCATCCCCTCCCCAAACATGGGGATGGAAGGATAGAACTTGAGTTCAATCACCAAAGGCCAGTGATTTAATAAGTCATGCCTATATACACTTTATACAAACCTCTAAACTTTGCAGTTCAGAGAGCTTTCAGGTTGGTAAACACATTGAGGTGCTAGGAGGTGGTGCACCTGGAGAGGGCATGGAATTTTTGCACTAATCCTCCAACCCCCAATACCTTGCCCTATAAATCTCTTCCATTTGGCTGTTCCTGAGTTGTATCTTTTATAATAAGCCTGCAAACATAAGTGCTTTCCTGAGTTCTGTGAATCATTCTAATGAATTAATGAACATGAAGACAGGTTGTGGGAATCTCAAATTTGTAGCTAGTTGGGCAGAGGTGTGGGTAGCCTGGGGACTCCATTTGTGGCTGGCATCTGAAGTAGGGGCAGTCTTGTGGGGCTGAGACCTTGACTTGTGGGTTCTGTGCTAACTCTGGGTGGGTGGTGTCAGAATTGAATTGAATTGTTAAACCTCCAGTTGGTGTCAAATATTAAAAGATAAACTTTGGCACATTACAATTTTTAAGACTTTATTTGAGCAGACAGTGATTTATAAATTGGGTAGCTCCAAAGTAGTTTGTGGCTCTGTTGAAAGTAGTTTGGGGCTCTACTGGAGGTGATTAAAAGGAAAGCTTTTATAGGGTGAATGCAGAAGTGCAGCAAGGAAGTGATTTGATTGGTTAAAGTGTTAGTGATTGCCTTATTTGGACCATCCTGGTGGAAATTCAAGATAGTGTAACTAATGCCCAATAGGCCACTTGTAATTGACTGAGCTTAAAGTTTTGCTTTCTTTTAAATTAGCTGCTTACAGGAAAATTAGTCTGAGTTAGATTTTAGTTTGCTTATGTAGAAATCCAGCCATTAGAGCCACCTGTCTAATGATCTCCCATTTAATTATTTTAACATACGGAATTGGTTGGTGTTGGAAAACTCCACACAATTGATGTCAGAAGTGGTGTCAGAAAAAACAGCAATACAGGTATACAGTGAAAAGTCTCCCTTCCAATCTATTCCCTGAGAATGAAGTTCCCCTTTCCTCTCAACTAGTAACCACCATTAATAGTTTCCTCAACCGTGTTTAATTTACTAAACCCATCAAAGGCGTTCTTTATTTCTGCTACAGTATTTTTTATTTCTAGCATTTCATTTTGATTCTTTTTCTATCTCTCTGCTTATATTATACATCTGTTCTTGCATGCTATCCACTTTTTTCTATTAGAGCCCTTATCATACTAATCATAGTTATTTTAAATTCCTGGTCTGATAATTTGAAAATCTCTGCTGCATCTGAGTCTGATTTTGATGCTTGCTTTGTCTCTTCAGCTGTGTTTTTTGCCATTTAGTATGTGCTGTGGTCCGAATGTTTATATTTCTTCAAAATTTATAAGTTGAAACCTAATCACCAATGTGATGGTTTTAGGAGGTGGGATCTTTGGGAGGTGATTAGGCCATGATGATGCAGCCCCCATGAATGGGATTAGTGCCCTTATAAAGGAGATTCCAGAGATCTCTCTCACCATTTCCACCATTTAAGGACACAGTGAGAAAGCACCATCTATGGACCAGAAAGTTGGCACTCACCAGACACTGAATCTGCTGGTGCCTTGATCTTGGACTTTCCAGCCTCCAGAACTGTAAGAAATAAATTTCTATTGTTTACAAGCTACCCAGTTTATGGTATTTTGTTACAGTGGCCTGAATGGACTAAGACTGTATGCCTTGTAACTTTTTGTTGAAAGCTGGACATGATGTGTCAGGTAAAAGCAAGTGTTGTAGATAGGACTTTAGTGTGAGGATTATGTTTATTTGGCTAGGATTTAGACTGTGTTTGCTGTTAGCTATGACTGTGGTTTTCAGAGGATAAAATCTTCTCTATTGTCTTTGCTTTTCTCTCCCTGTTGTCTTCCTGTGTCCCTGGATACTACTTAAATAGGATCTGAGGCTTGCATTTCTTATAATCTCCTGTCCTTATACAGGAGCTCTGTAGATATGGTGGTAAGATATAGAAGAAGGAAAAGTATTCTACAGTCTTACGGTTAGGTCATAGTCCTTTGTAAGTCTGAGTTGGGTATTTTCCTTCCCTCATGTGGAAGGCTAGAAGATGAGGGACTGAGTTGTGGGTATTTCCCTTCCCCAGGTTCGTTAGGCTTTGGTAAAACCCCAGTTTTTAGCTTTTAAAGCCTCAAATAGTAAAACAGTTCCCAGACTTTTGTTATGAGAATAGAATGCTCTTGGCTTATTTCAAATGAATCTTTTTCTCTTCCTACTGCTGGAAGCATGAGGAGACTTTTCTTAAATTTACACAGTGAGAACTTTGTGGAGCTCCTGGAGGTAAAACTCACAATAGTGTGCCCCACCCCCCCATGACTAGACCCCCTTGGGGTTTTTAATTCAAAATAGTCCACACTGACCCTCCAACAATTCTTCAGTTATTGTTTAAAGTGTTCCTACTTATACTTGCTTGAGCTGGGGGCTTCTGCTCCCAGTAAACTTGTGATTTTTTGTGTCTGCCTGTCTGTCTTTCCAGTTTTAGGGCAGAAGTTTGCCCTGTGACCCTCAATCGTCTGGTAGGTTGAAGAATTTTTGACTTTTATTTTCTTCAGCTTTTTTTTTCTTGTGAGTATGAGAGAGATGACTTCCAAGCTCTTTCTATGTCAGACTGGAAACCACAAAGCAGTAGTTTCTTTTCTATACTTCAGATCTATTTCATATATATACAAATACATTCTAACATACATTCTTTTAATACCCCCCTTTTTCTACAAATGTATGTACGTGTATATATAAAACTATATGCAACATCCTGCACTATTTGGTTATTTCACCAATAAAATGTTCCATACATTTATACGGTTGCATAGTATCTCAATTTACTACAATTTTTTAATAAAGTACCCTATTGGTGAACATTTTATTTATTTCAAGTCTAATAGAAATAATGTGAAATGATAAAAAATTGTAGATACATTTTTTAGCATGTATGTAATTTTATCCATAGATCCTAGAAGTGATATTGTTGCATCAAATGATATATACTTTTCATAGATATTATCAAATTATCCTGCATTAGGGCTGTCTGACATTCTTTATCTTAGATTCATCCCCCCAAAATTATACTAAATGTCTTTTTAGACTTGATAACTTAAGAACTATTTAAATCTATGTTTCCAATTCCTTCCTTTTCCCAAGGCTATTTCCTTGCACTTACATTGAAAATGTGGTCCACTACTTGTCTCTCCTCTCTTCTATATCTTCGACCTACTTTTCAAAAATAAAAATATAGACGTGAGGCATGGGAAGCATGTAGGTAAAATTTAAGAGCGTGGGATTTGGAGTCCTCAAGACATAGGTGTAATTTTTATATTTTCCCACTTAATTGGCTGTGAAAGCCTCTTAACCTATCTAAGATTCTGTTTCTTCATCTGCAAATTGGGGATAATGATAGAATGAACCTCATATGTTTATAATGATAATTATATGAGAAGATCAAGTTATTTAATGCTTTTTGATATTTTTTGGCCTTTAGTAAGAACTAGATGAGAATTAACTATTATTTTTAACAGTGGCTTTCCTTGGCCTTTAAAAAGAGTTGATCCCTCTTATCTTAAATAAGAAAAAGGCAAAATCCCTTTATCAGACCTCGAATCCCCTGTTGTCATCGTTGTATCTCTAGACAGAGTGCTTTTTGAAAGGGTAGTGCCTCCTCCCCATCATGCTTCTAAAGTTTACTCCTCAGTACTCTTTATTCTGGCTTCTTCTTTCATCATATCAGCAAAAATGGCCAATAAACCTCTTATTGCCAAACCCAAAGGAACTTTTCACACTTCTCCTTCCTCTGTCTTTCTGTGTCTTTTGGTGCTATTGACCTCTGCCACCTTGGAAGCCTGTCTTTGATTGCCTCCATAACACCGTTATCTCCTGATTCTCCACTTGATGGATTTCCATCTCTGTTCCTTTGGCAGACTCTTCTTTTTTCCCTCCATCAGTGTCTTAAATTGGGACATTTCCCAGGGTTGCTTCATTGGACCCCTTCACGCTTTCTCATAAATAAATTTAATTCTTTTAGAGCAGTTTAAGTTCATAGCAAAATTCAGTGAAAAGTGCAGAGTTCCCACATATACCCCATCCCCACACATGTGCTACCTCCCCCACTATCGACATCCAGGACCAGAGTGGTACATTTGTTACAACTGGTGAACCTACATTGACACATCATTGTCACCCAATGTTCATAGTTTACATTGGGTTCATTCTTGCTGTTGTACATTCTATGGGTTTTGAAAAATTTATAATAACATGCATCCAGCATTATAGTATTATACACAATGGTTTCACTGTCCTAAAAATCCTTTGTGCTCTGCCTATTTCTTCCCCCAACCCCTGGCAACCACTGATCTTTTTACTGTATCCATACTTTTGCTTTTTCTATAATTTCATAGAGTTGGAATCAGATAGCATGCAGCCTTTTCAGACTGGTTTCTTTCACTTAGTAATATCCACTTAAGTTTTCTCCATGTCTTTTCATGGCTTGATAGCTCCTTTCTTTTTAGCACTGAATAATATTCCATTGTATGGATATACCATACTTTACCCATTTACCTACTGAAGGATATCTCGGTTAACTTCAGGTTTTGGCACTTATGAATAAAGCTGCTATAAACATCTGTATACAGACTGGCTGGTTAGCTCAACTGGTTAGAGTGCAGTGTTATAACACCAAGGTCAAGGGTTCAGATCCCTGCACTAGTCAGCCACCAAAAAACAAAAACACATCTGTGTTCAGGTTTTTGTGTCGTCATAAATTTTAGTATTTTTGTTGTTGTTGCTGCTGCATTTAAAATTCAGCATTTGTTGCTTACATGGTTTGATACAGAACAGCTTTCCTTTCATTCTGAATTTGGAAGTTCTATACAACTGATAAAAAGAGGAACAAAAAGTACCAAAACCAAACTTTGATTCTCTGTTCATGTAGCATAAACCAATTTCGTACATAACCTGTAGCAGCAGTTTTTAAGTTCCCTTTAGAAAAATATGAATTCTACTTGTTTATAATTGTTTCCTGTTTAAAGCATGAGCTGAAATTACTAGGATCAACTTCCTTATTGAAGAAAGAGAGGAGAGGAAAGAGATGAACAGAGGGTCAGGACATACAATGAATCTTTCTGAAATTGCCATCCAACCATCATGTAGTTCCTCCAGAGCTGTTTGGAAAACAGCCCGTTGTTTGTTTTGTTTTGTTTTCAAAACCAGGTGTTTCATGTAGTGATCGGATCTCAGCATTGTGTTCATTAAGCAAAGAAAAAAAAAAAAAAAACTTGCACCTCAAAAACCTTTGAGAAGATCCATACACACACACACACACACACACACACACACACATATAATACATTTTTATTTTGTAAAAGCCCTCAGAGAAGGAGAAAGAGAATCAAACAAAATATATAAAAACAAATTAATTGGACATGCAAACTAAGTTATGATTCACCCAGAGTTTAAACAAATCACAAATATCACAGTTTAAAATTGGAGGAGAAGGCAGAACAACAAACAAATAATACATTTCTCAGTCTCACTAATAAAATGTGGCAAGACCTTATTGACTATGAGGGTACAGATCAAGGCTAAATAAAGCTTAAATCAATAATGATTATTGCCAGCTGCAGCCCCTGGCTACATGCATCAACGGCAGCTGATGATGGCGTAGAGTTTAGAAATGGCTTGTCCCCACACTACTGTGAGTTTAGTGTGAAGAGTTGCAAAGAAAAACAAAATGCAAGAAACCCCAAATAATAATAACAAAAATAACAATAACGATCATCATTAAAAAAAGAAAAGAAAAACTAACGCATTTATGAACTTATTTTAACTAAGCGGACCAAGGGATTACTGGTTCTGATCTGCATTCTTCTCTACAGTAAATAAAATCTCATTTTTAAACTGTTTCATTGGGCAGACTGGTTAGCTCACTTGGTTAGGGCACAGCCTTGTAACATCAAGGTCATGGGTTTGGGTCCCTGAACTGCCAGCTGCCAATAAATAAATAAAGGGCTAGCCAGTTACCTTACTGGCCGGCCAGTCACCAAAAAAAACAAAAACAAAAACAAAAAACTGAGATCTAAACTGGCTCATACATCCCTAATACAGTTAAAAATCATATATAGTTCAATCTTTTTTCTTCTCATATATAAATATATCACTTTTTATTATCTCAAGAATATCTTCCTTTGAAATCTTGGGAGGTTGGATTTTGGCCACCAGAAATTGGTGAAGTGGAGAAAAAGGGGTATGCGTGTCTCTGTGCGCACAAGTATAAGTAAAGGAGGAGCACTGGGGCCAGAAGGGGCAAAGGAAGGGGAATCGGGTAGAGTGACACTTTCCCCTAGGGAATAAAAAGAATCCTGCTTTTTTGCATCGGGGGGTTCAGGCTATTTAAGAAACTAGGAACAGCATGTTTATCTTCAGGCACCAAACCCACATAGCAGGAAGGTAAGTATAAATCTATTTCTCATCTTAAATCTTGCATGTGGAGTTTTATTACCAGTAGTAGTATTTCCTCACGTTGCCAATGATAGTAGCACAGCTGGGTAAGGCTTGGACTTAGCAGGAAGAGTGGGAATACCTTGCTCGTGAGTAACAGGCCTTGTCACTACGCAGCTTTCTCCAGAGCCATCTCTGCAGTGCTCCGGAGACAGGCCCCCACTCCCTGACACATGCATTCCTGCTCTTGCCTCTCAGAGCAGCCCCTCAGCCATGCTTGGAGTATGGTTTAGTTTTGTAAGAAACTGCCAAACTGTCTTCCAAAGTGGCTGTATGCTTTTGCCCTCCAGCAGTGAATAAGAGTTGCTGTTATTCCATATCCTCACTATCATTTGTGTTGTGATTGCTTTTGGTTTTTGCCCTTCTACTAGGTAAGTAGTAGTATCTCACTGATGTTTTAATTTGCAATTTGCTGATGACATATGGTGTTGAACATCTTTCCAAATGCTTATTTATGTTCCATCTGTATATGTTCTTTGGTGGAGTGTCTGTTAAGGTTTTGTTGGCCATTTTTAATTGGTTTGTTAATTTTCTTATTGTTGAGTTTTAAGAGTTCTTTGCATATTTTGGATAACAGCCCTTTATTAGATGTATCTTTTGCAAATATTTTCTCCCAGTCTGTGGCTTGTCTTCTTATTCTCTTGACAGTCTCTTTTGCAGAGCAAAAGTTTTTAATTTTAATGAAATCCAGCTTATCAATTATTTTTTTCATGGACTGTGCCTTTGATATTGTACCTAAAAAGTCATTGGCATATCTAAGTCCATCTAGTTTTTCTCCTGTTATCTTCCAGGATTTTTACAGTTTTATGTTTTACATTTAGTTCTATAGTCTATTTTGAGTTAATTTTTATGAATGGTATATGGTCTGTGTCTAAATTCGATTTTTGCATGTAGGATGTCCAGTTGTTTCAGCACCTTCTGTTGAAAAGACTATCTTTGCTCTATTGTATTGCTTTAGATGTTTTGTTAAAGATCAGTTGATTGTATTTATGTGGGTCTTTTTCTAGGCTCACTACTATTCTCCACTGATGTATTTATCTGTTCTTTTGCCAATACCACACTGTCTTGATTACTGTAGCTTCATAGTAGGTCTTAAAGTTGGACAGTGTTAGTCCTCTGACTTTGTTCTTTTTCTATATTGAGGTAACCATTCTGGGTTTTTTTGCATCTCCATGTAAACTTTAAAGTAAATTTGTCAATATCACAAAATAACTCACTGGGATCTTACTTGGGATTGCATTAAATCTTTAGATCAAGTTGGGAAGAACAGATATCTTGACAATATTGAGTCTTTCTGTTCATGAACATGGATTATCTCTCCATTTAATGAGTTCTTTGATCCTTTCATCAGAGTTTTGTAATTTTTCTCATATAGCTTGAAAATATTTTGTTAGATTTACACCAAAGAATTTCATTTTTTGAGGGATGCTAAAGTAAAAAGTAATGTGTTTTTAATTTCAAATTTCACTTGTTAATTGCTGATATGTTGGAAAGTGATTGACTTTTGTATAATAATCTTGTATCCTGCAATCTTGCTACATTGTTTATTAGTACCAATATTTTTTTGTTTATCCTTTTGTATTTTCTACATAGATAATCATGTCATCTGCCAACAAAGACAGTTTTATTTGTTGCTTCTCAATATGTATACCTTTTCCTTTTCCTGTTTTATTGCATTAGGTAGGACTTTCAGTATGATGTTGAAAAGGAGTTGTGAGAAAGGACATCCTTACTTTGTTCCTGAGACACCTTCACTTTTCATTGTAAGTTTTCTCTTGAATGCTGTCTTCTACTCTTGGCTTCACTTGTTATATTAATAATATGATAAATAAATAAGTAATACACAAATCTATAGGATGATTTCCTAATTTAAATGTAAATATGTATTAATATATGTGCCTATACACACACAAACATATGACTCTAGTTCAGGATTAAATTACACTAAACTATTTCCGCTCACAAGTTACTTGGGACAACCTTTGGGCCTCTTCCCCAGAATAATTTCAAGTAATAACATATCTAGGAGGAAATACGGTACAAGAAACAATCAGGATAATTTTTCTCCTTGTCAATTTTCACGTAAGAGCTATTTGGGCACAAATGTGATCTACACTAATATTAATCCTATCTAGAATCATTTCTGGTAACATTTCAGATTGTAATTTAGCATGAAATACATCATCTATCAATTTAGTTTTTTCAATTCTAGGTACAACTCAGCCATCACCACTATGCTATATAACAAATTACCTCAAATTTAGCAGCTTAAAACAGCAACTCATATTTGTCCTATCACAGTTTCTGTGGGTCAGTATTCCTGGCACAGCTTTGTTGGGTCTTATGCTCAGTCTCACAGACTGCAATCAAGATGTTGGCTTGGCTATGTTTTCAACCCAGTGAAATTTCTGGATCAAAGGGTACATGCGTTTAAATTTTACTAAGGGATGTCAACTGTGTCCCCAAAATTACTCATTTATATCATATTAACTCTCCACCAGTGGATATCATCAACCTCATAAATATGCTGAGCTTTTACATTCAGATAAAATGTTCCATTTCTTTTGGGATATACCTGTTCTTAGCTTTGGTCACCACTCCAACATCATAGTAGTTTGAATAGACCAAGGTTTTGGCTTTCTGACAGAGAGGCACAATCTCTCATGGAACATCTGAAGGAAGTTCACCCTTTATCTGACCTTTCATTTGCTGACTTCTTGCTTCTGTGAGATTTGTTGAAGGATCTTGGAATAGACTAGGGCACTGAAGGAATCTGACATAATTTGACTAATTCTTTGTAGGAACAACAACAAAAAACGGTGACCAGATAATTAAGCCTAAAGTCAGAAAGAGAGACAAGGAGACAGAGAAAGAGAGAGGGAGAGAGAGAGAGAAAGAGTGTCAGAAGGTAAAAGAGGAATACAGATGCGGTAGCAGGAAAATGTAAGAGAAAATTTCTGCTTGGTAATTTTGCTCAGAATTGATCACAGACAGAGACCTGGAGTTTATTACCATTCTACCTTTACTTTTCTGAGAAAAGTAGAAACTCCTAACAGGGACAGGTGTTCACAAGCAGTACAAACTGAATAAATAATCATATTAAGTATCAATACCAGTTCCTGGGTTCTGGAAGACATCATCATTTTTAAAAAGCACAGTAAATATAGAAATACATTTAAAATTTAAAATGAGTCACACTTGACAGTGAAAACATTTGGTTTGGGGAGTTCAATGAATAGAGGTGGATTTATAATAAGACTTATGAAGCTGGAGCTTTAGAAATCTCACTTGCTCAGGCTCCTATTATCTATATATTCTGACAGGAAACACAAGATCTCTGGATCAGAGAACAGGTCATTCATTACTCAGTGAGCATTATGGTACTGTTGAGTTCCCTCCCCCCGTTTTCTATGGGATGATGCAATGAGGGCCAGATGGTCACTTGTGTTTGCAGATAGTTGCACTGCAGGAGAGGAACCTTGAAATCATGAGATTCATATCTTATATAGAGCTGTTGGCACATTTGCCCCTTGTCCCTTCTAGATTTATACTCTGGAATGTAATCAAATCTTCAGAAGTAGAGAAGAGGAGATGGGGAGGTCTCTAGCTTCACCACCCGGAATGTGAGAAAATGGTTCCAGGGGAGATGAGTCTCTAAATCTTTCTGGAGTGATATACTATCTCTAACTATCTCTAGCCCCCAAGGTGGGTTGCCTACTTAATAACACTTTAATTACATTTTCCAGTTCTCTTTGCTCAGAAAGCCTGGAATATGCAGAAAAGTGAAGAGATCCATAGAGAATTGTTTCCCAACAGTCCCTTCCAAGGTCTGAAGGTAGGTAGATAATGGGTTTGCATGATCGTTTTATTTATTTATTTATTTATTTGGGGGGGGGGAGTTGGAAATATAAGATCTTTGTTTTTTTTTTTTTTTTTTTTAAAAAGAAAGTCCTCCAAACTAAGTAATTTTCAGATCTTACAAAGTCTGGATTTGCCCCTGCTCATAAGTGTGCCTGCAGTTCTTTATTGTGGAGAGAAAAAAAACATGTTGGTAAAAAAACATCACACAGTGATCAAGCAAAATCTGTTTTCTTTGCTGGAATGAAATTTCTGCTCTCTCTCCTGCTTCTCTCCCAGCCCTCTCAAGTGGTGGCTTTTTTTTTTTTTATACTCCCACAGTTCTTGCTGGACATGGGCTGGTTTCTTCTTACTCCTCATTGCTTTGTTCAGAATATTCTCCCATCTTTCTAAAATCCTCCAGCCACCCCCATTCTATAATTCACTCTCATTTCTCCATGATTTTAGCTCTTGAGCTTAGTTTCACTCTCCATAGATCTACTCCTAATTCCTCAATATACAAGTGGCTGTTTTTCTGGCTTCTCACCTCTTTGAAGCCCTCTCCCTGATCTTGTCCTCCACCGTGCCTTAGCCCCATGGTCATACCCTAGATCTTGTCATCACCATTAATGAAACTGCACATCCTTCGTAATCTCAATTTTATTCATCACGCTCTCTCACTACTATCTCTTCTATTGGTGGCTCACTCCTTTTTACCCCATCATGATGTCTCATCCGTGACTCTACCACCTTTTTTCACTGTCTTTCACCCACTTGATATCATTATTCTCCTCCTCACCCAGCTTAAAAGCTTATGGTCACACAGTCAATCGTTTCAATCACTCCTTTGCATACACCCTCAAACCTCACACTGTTTTATATTTTGCAGAACCAAAACAGTTGGTTAAATCTAACTCTCTTGCTAGTCCATACCTAAACCCAAGTAGCTAAATGCTGTTTTAAAAAACCTTCTCTTAACCCCACTTCACCTGCAAGTTATCATCTGTTCCTTAGCTCCTTTTATAGGAAAACAAAAACAAAAAAACCATCAGCCTCAACAGAGAAGTCTACATTTTTATGAACGAAATTAAAATATTTCTCAGAGTTCCTTCAAAATAACTCAGTAGGGTAGGTGCAGACTGGATGGGGAAATAAATGAACAAGATTGGCCAGGGGCTTAAGATGATTGAATGTGGTTAGTAGGTGCATGGGGTTTTATTTTTACTAATCTGTCTATTTTTATATTGATCATTGAATTAGCCATGAGAAGATTATTGTGACTATGATGAGCAGTAATTTCAGCAGAGTGTTGAAGGCAAAAGCCTGATCCGAGGGGATTTAGAGCTGAAAGGAAGGGGAGGAATTGGAGATAGCAATTATAGATACTTTTAAAGAGTAAGCACTTTTAATGGAAGATTTCAAAATTTCAAGAAGTGTCTACTTGATGTCTCTACTTGGATATTAAATAGGCTTCTAAAACTTAACATAACTGGACTTCTTGTCTTTCCCCTGAAATCTGCTCTGCCCAAAGCTGTCTTCATTCATTTGATGGCAACTTCATCTTTCTATTTGTTTAGATGAAAAGTCTTAGATCATACTTGATTTCTTCTCTTTCCCTCAAAACCCACATCAGATTATTTGGTAAATCCTATTGCTTTACTTTAACAATATTTTTAGAATCTCACCTCATCTCATTACTTTCACTCATATGGGCCAACTGTATTTCTCACTTTTTTGAATGACACTCTTAGAGTTTCATTATTAGGTCAGCTGGTAGCTGTTGTTTCCTGCAGCCATCAGAGGCCCAGAAAGATTAGGACCAGCAGGGGATCCACCTACATCAGTATCCTGGGACATCCTTAACGTCAGTGGGTTTGGATTGTAGGTGCTGCTCAACTTACAGATGTTGGGGTGGGGTAGGGGTACACAGTACTTCTGAAGGCCACACACACATTGAAGTCAGGGAAAATAGGCAGGAACAGAGAGAGAGAATGGCAACTAGCAGTATATATTGGAGAATAGGGTGTGACTCCCTTTAAGTTCACAGGCAAATGCCTAAGTGATCCATTTAAAGGAAGCAGCAGGAGAGATGCCTCTAAGTTCTTATCTCTGGTGACAGGCTTGAGCCATTTGGGTGTGGTATAGAACTGAAAACTCTCAAGGTCAACTGAGCTCTGCGTCTGGAATGAGAAAGCTAAACTTGCTTTCAAAGTGAATGCTGTGGCAAAATAACATTCTGAGCATTTATTACACTCACCTGAATGACTACAATAGCCTCTATTTTTGTTTCCTACTGCTGCCATAACAAAGTACCACAAACTGCATGGCTTAAAACAATAAAAATTTTGGCTAGAAATCCAAAATCAAAGTGTTGGCAGGGCCATACTTTCTCTGGAGGATCTAGGTGAGCTTCTAGCTTCCAGCAATACTGGAGATTTCTTGGACTTGTAGATGCATCATTTCAATCTCTATGCCTGTCTTCACATGGCCTTCTTTCCTGTGTCTGTGTCTGAATTTCTCACTTCTACACTCCCTTTGATAGTTCAGCTGGTAGAGCAGAGGACTGTATTACCTGTCTGTGTAATCAAATTTCTCACTTCTTATAAGGAATCCAATCATTGGATTAGGGTCCACCATAATCCAGTATGACCTTATCTTAACTTGACTACATCTGCAAAGAAACTATTTCCAAGTGAGGTAATATCCACAGGTTCCATGGGGACATGAATTTTTGAGGAATGCTATTCAACCCAGTACAACCTCCGAATTAGGCTCTCTGCTTCTTATGTTGTCCTCTTATGATATATTCTCAACACACAGCCCAAGTGATCTTTTTAAATGTAAGCCAGATTATCACTGCTCTATATCTCCATTTCAACTCAGAGTAAAATCCCCAAATTTACATAAGTTACCACACGATCCAACAGTTTCACTCCTAGGTACTTACTGAAGAGAACTGAAAAATGCATTCACACAAAAACTTGTACAAGAATGTTATTAACAGCATTATTTGTAATAGCCAAAGAATGGAAACAACTCACATGACAAATAGATAAACAAAATATGGTGTAGCCATGAAATAGAATATTAATTCAGCTCTAAAATGTAACAAAAAACTGATACAAGCTCCAACATTGATGCCTTGAAAACATTATGCCAAGTGGAAGAAGCCAGATGCAAAATTCTACACGTTGTATGATTCTTTTTATATGGAATGTCCAGAATAGGCAATTCCATAGAGACAGTAAGTAAATTAGTGGGAAGGGGGGAAATGAGGAGTGATTGTCAATAGATATGGAAATTTGGGGGGTGATAGTAGCACAAATCTGTGAATATATTGTAAACCACTGACCTACACACTTTATAAGTGTGAACTTCATGGTATGTAAATTAAATCACAGAAAAGCTTTTGTTAAAAACCAAAAATCACCCCCCCAAAATCTCCAAACCTTTCAGTGGCTTTCATGATTATATATGTCTCCTTTACTTCATCTCCTACTACTCTTTCACTCGATTATTTTGCTTCAGCCACACTAACCTTCTTGCCATTTCTTAACCATGCCAGGCACTGCCAGGCACTTTTTAAAATTAGAGCCTTAGAACTGTTCTTGCCACCTGGAATCTTCTTCCTCAAAGACTAATTCTCTCATCATCATCTCTCACCTTATGCTGACCACCCTACTTAATGTTGAATGCAGCCTGCACACTATCCTGCTGACCCCCTACACTAGTTTTGTTTATTTTTTACCCCTCCTTTCAAACATACCATATAATTTGCTTATTTTTTATTTATTTTAGCTACTCTTTATTTTATGATTCCCTCTTGTTATGATATAAACTCCTTAAAGACAGGAATCTGTCTGTTTTGGTAATCAATGTATCTCAGGTACTTAGAGCAATGTCTGGCGTATAGTAGACATTTCACACGTATTTTTGAATAAATAAATGATGGTTTTCCTTTCAAATATTTGAAGAACATTTTCATTTCAAGTAATCTCTTCTTATGGAAAGAAGACAATGGGAATTGCTACATAACAAATTAATGAATAAAAGAAACAAATACCATTTTTTAATTCTTAAAAATTCTCCATTGTGTTCCTTTTCTGAGCCAGGCAAGAGGTTTAGGGCTCTGTGTTACAACTGAATGCTGCAGAAGACATCACTCTCATGTAGAGGTTAAAGAGCACAGAAAACGGGGAATCCAAAGACAGACAACATGGATTTGAATGTTGGTCATGCCGCCATTACTATGTGTGACCTGGGTAAGTTACCTAACACCCCTGAGCCTCATTTTCCTCATCTATGAAATGGGGGAAATTAGTAGTATCTATTTCACAGATGTGTTGTTAGAATCAAAATAGTTAATGCCTGTTAGATGAATAGCATACTTTCTGGCACATGGAGAGTGCTGAAGGAATGTTAGCTATTTTTATGCTTATCAAATATTATTTTTATGGTTATCATAGATCCTTCCCCCTCTTGTAAGGATGATACAAGAGCTAATAAATTGTTTACAAATATTGAAGAAGCCATTTATATTGCTTATGTTGAGGAATAACAGAAGTGTCTAATATTGAGAGAGAGTGCAAGAGAAAAAAATCCACAATAAAATTAATTTAATGTTGCACTGGCATACTCTATAATGATTTTGCCATTCAGTTTAGAACTTGGGCATTCTCAAATTTAATCTTCATGATTTTCGTGAAAGATGCTTAATATATAGTAATGTGTTCTATTTCCAAGGCATAAATTTCTCTTGTGATGCTGTGAATTGTTGTGTAGGAGAAACACCAAGCTCATAAATAAGCCTATTTGTACATTCAGCACAGGATCTATGTGGCCTTGTGTATTAGTCCTTTTCTGTTGCTTATAACCAAATACATGGAATTGGGTAATTTGTAAAAAAAAACCCCACAAAATTTATTGTTTATAGTTTCAGAGGCTGGGAAGTCCAAAGAACAGGGAACACATTAGGTGAGAGTCTCAGTGGTAGTGACAGTGACCCAGGCATCTCACATGACAGAAAATGGTAGAGCAGAACAAGACTAACCTCTCATGTGCTCTTCTTTTAAATCCCTCAGAACCATGCCCTGACCACCATTTTTAATCCATTCACTAGCCATGGTCTTCAGAATATAATCACCTTTTCTAGGCCCCACCTTGCAATAACCGTAGTAGGATTTCCCATCCTCTTAACAGTCACAATGGGGATTAAACTTCTAATATATGGACTTTGGGGACACAATTCAATCAATCCACAGTATTCCACCCCTAGCCCCAGAAATTCACATCCTTTTCACAGATAAACACATTCATTCCATCCCCAAAGTTTTAATTTATTTCAAATCAAAAGGTCCAAATTTCAGAGCCCCATCTGTGAAATCAAACCAAGTTATCTACTTCCAAGACACAATGGTGGGACAAATATAGGGTACATATTCCCATTCAAAAAAGAGAAATAGACCAAAAGAAAGGGGTAATGGGTCCTAAACAAGTCAAAACCCAGCAGGGCAGGCATTAAATGTAAAAGCTGAAGAATCATGTACCTTGATTCCATGTTCCATAAAATTTTGGGATATGAACAGAATGCAGTCAAGTCCCTTGCCAGTTCATAGCAAAGATGGTCTTTGCCCCAATTTCCAATAAACTCCTTCTTATTTCTATCTGAAACCACCTTAGAATGCTCTTTACCATCCATATTTCTATCATCATTCTGGTTGCCACCACTTAACAAATATCTAAGATGTTCCAAACTTTCCCTGGAAAATTAGACCAATTTTCATGTCTTTTAAACTTTCACCAGTATCTAGGCTTTTTCTAGCCTGTTCCT
Organism: Galeopterus variegatus; assembly: GCF_000696425.1. Classification (NCBI taxonomy): domain Eukaryota; kingdom Metazoa; phylum Chordata; class Mammalia; order Dermoptera; family Cynocephalidae; genus Galeopterus; species Galeopterus variegatus. The sequence goes on from NW_007734826.1 coordinate 120,060, forward strand.
CCAAATTCCTCCAGCCTGTCCTCAACACCCAGTTCCAAAGCTGCTTCCACATTTTCAAGTATTTGTTATAAGCAATACCGCACTTCTCTGGTATCAATTTTCTATATTAGTCCATTTCTGTTGCTTATAACAAAATACATGGAACTGGGTGATTTTTAAGAAAAAAATTTTTGCTTACAGTTTTGGAGATTGGGAAGCCCAAAGTCCAGGGAACACACTTTGTGTAGACAATGATCCAGGGGTCTCACATGGCAGAAAATGGCAGAGTAGAGAGAGACTAAACTTTCATGTACTATTCTTTTTAAAGCCCTCAGAATCACACCCCTGACCACCATTATTAATCCATTCACCACAGCTTGGTCCTACAATCTAGTCATCTTTTCGAGTTCCTACCTTTCAGTTAACATAATAGGATTTCCCACCCTCAACAGTTACAGTGGGGATTTAAGCATCAGTGAGGTTGGGGTTCATCCAATCTATAGCACCTTGTCTCCATAGTAACTCTCATGAAGTAATAGTAATAATATTTAAAACATAATTCCTATGTGAAAAACTGCCAGGGGTGGTGGTGAAAATAGAGAATTAGTGAGAGGGAATTATAAAACTTATGAATATAAAATAGTAAAAAAAATCTCAGAAAGTATAGCTCAAAAGTGATAAAATTCTACTTTTCTTAAAAGACAACTTCAAATATTTGGAATTTTTTTTAAGTTAGGAAAATTATTATCCCAATTTAGTAAAAAATGGTAAACTAAAAGAAAAGAAAATAGGACCTCTGGTTCTAGGAAGATGGAATAGATGTACTTTTCCCTATTCCTCTTGCTAGGTACAACTAAAGACCTCGGACATATTGTACAAAACAAACATAAGAACAGTCTGGGGCCGGCCCGGTGGCGCACTGCGCTGGTGCGCCGCTTGGGAAGCGCGGCGGCGCTCCCGTCGAGGGTTCGGATCCTCCCACATACAGACCGGTTCCCGCTCACTGGCTGAGCGAGGCGCGGGGGCAACACCGAGGGTTGCGATCCCGTTGCCGGTCCCGGTCCGGTACGGGGGCGACACTGAGGGTTGTGAACCGTTGCCGGACACGGAAAAAAAAAAAAAAAAGAACAGTCTGAAAGGTGGAGAGAAAAAAGCAGACCAAATAAAAACCTTGGGACCCAAGGAAAGACACAGTGGTGAGTTCTCTAGCTTTACTTTTTGCCTCATATATTCTAAGCGTGAAGTTGAAGAAGCCAGCAACTTGGAAATACCACTGGGCATAGATTAAAACAAACAAAGAAGAGCTTGCTTCCTAAAGCCAATGGACCGGGAAAGGGACAGCCTAATAAGACAGAAAACTTTTAGATAATAACTACTCTACCCCAGCCAAACACCACAGAAAAGCCTGTCATTCCTACTCCCATCCTCACCATCAAAGGCTCAGTGTGGAGCCTAAACTTCCGCCTTTGCTAGGCTGTAATGAGGCTGTGTAGGGAGACAGGACAGTTATCTCACATACTGTTAATAAGCTCCCCCTCCCCTGTAGTGTCAATAGACTAAGAACACCGACTTCCAACCAGCAGTTACAAGGAGCCCCATCCTTGGGTGTCAACAAAGGCCAAAGGGGAAACCTGTCCTTCTACCTCCTATACTTCTACTTCCTGCTCCTTACCTTACTGGATCAGTGTCGAGAAAGCTAGCTAAAACCAGAAGGTTTAAACAAGATCCAGAGTCTCATCAGATAATATGAAAATGTCCAGGGTTGAACTGAAAATCACTTGTCGTATCGAGAACCAGGAAAGTCCCAAACTGAATGAAAAAAGACAACAAATAGATGCCAATCACAGGATGATAGGGATGTTAGAAATAGCTGATGAAGATTTTACAGGAACCATAATAAAAATGCCTCAGTGGGTTATTACAAATAGGCTTGAATCAAATGGGGAAAAAAAGAAAGACTTGGTTAAAAAAAAAAAAAATAGAAAGCCTCAGCAAAGAAATAAAAGATATAAAGAAGAACCAAGTGGAAAATTTAATACTAAAAAATAGAATAACCAAAGTAAAAAGTTCAGTGGATGGGCTCACCAGCAGACTGGAGGAAACAGAGGAAAGAATTGGTGAACTGGAAGAGAGAACAACAGAAATCAATTGCATTAGTCCATTTCTGTTGCTTATAACAAAATACATGGAACTGGGTAATAAGAAAACAAAATTTATTGTTCACAGTTTCAGAGGCTGGAAGTCCAAAGTCCAGGGAACACTTACAGTGAGGGACTTCTTTGGTGGTAACTTTACAGCAAATCAAGGGGCTCACAGGGTAGAAAATGGCAGAGCAGAGAGAGATTAACCTCTCATGTACTCTTCTTTTAAAGCCCTCAGAACCACGCCCCTGACCACCATTATGAATCCATTCACTACTGCATGGTCCTACAATCTAATCACCTCTTCAAGGCTTTGCCTTTCAATTACCATAATAGGATTTCCCACCCTCAACAGTTACAGTGGGAATTAAGCTTCTGATATATGACCTTTAGGGACACAATTCAATTAATTCACAGCATTACATAAGTTAAACAACAGAGGAAAATAGACTTAAAAAAAAAAAAGGAAAAACTAAACAGAGCTTCATTCAAACAGGGACTTGTGGAAATATAACAAAAGATCTAACAACGTTGCTGTCACCAGAGTTTCTGAAGGTAAGGAGAAAGAGGGCAGAACCGAAAAGCACTTGAAAAAATGATAGCTGAAAACTCCCCAAATTTGGCAGGAGACATAGTTTACAGATTCAAGAAAGTGATCAAACCCCAAACATGATAAACCCAAAGAAATTCATGCCAAGATACATCATAATTACACTTCTGGAAACTAAAGACAAAGAAGAAAATTTCAAAAACAGCCTTTGAAAAATGATTCCCTATATATAGGGGGAAAATGAGAACAGCAGATTTCTCATCATGGCTGGTACAGGGATCCAATCCCTTGTCCTTGACGTTGTAACTCCATGCTCTACCCAACCGAGCAAACCAACCAGGCCTAGCACAATATCTTTTTTAAGTGCTGAAAGAGAAGAATTGTCAATCCAGAATCCTATACCCAGTGGAAATATCCTTCAGGAGCAAAGGAGAAATTAAGGCATTCTCAGATTTTTTAAAAAAAAAGACTAAGAGAATTTGCCACCAGCAGACATACCCATTTTAGGCTAGAGGAAGTTCTCTAAACAGAAAGGAAATGATTCTTTAAAAAGGAGCACTGGAACACAGGAAGGAAGAACACAGTAAGCAAAAGTATTAGTAAATGTAATTAGCCTTTCTTTTCTTGAGTTTTTAAAATTATGTTTGACAGATGAAGCAAAAATTATAACACTGATTGATGTGTCTCTAAACATGTGTGGGGGAAATAGTTATCATGATTATATTATAAATGGAGAAGGATAAAGTGATGTCAAGGGAGATAAGACTTCCATACTTCACTCAAACTGGCAAAATAATGACATCAATAGGCTGTGATGGGCTGTATTATCAAGAGAAAATACTAAAAGTGCCATACAGAGAGATACACTCAAGAACACTATAACTATAGATTAAAGGTTACCAGAAACTGTGGGTAAAGAATAATGGAAAGTTACTGCTTAATAGGTATAGAGTTTATGTTTAGAATGATGAAAAAGTTTGGAAACAGAGGTGATAGTCACACAGCATTGTGAATGTAATTAAAATGTATGTTTAAAAATGGTTGAAAGGGCAAATCTTATATGTATTTTACCACAATACAAAATAAATAAAAAATAATAACATAAAAACACCAAGACAGAGATTGGCAGAGTGTATTAAAGAACATGGCCAACTATATGCTGTCTATAAGAAACTTGCTTCCAACATAATGATATAGGCAGGTTGAAAATAAAACAAAATGGGAAAAGACACATGCTGCAAGTATTAATCAAAGGAAAGTGAGTGGGCTATATTAACATTAAAGTAGATTTCAGCGCAAAGAAAATTACCGGAGACAGAAATGGACATTATATAACTATAAACTGTCAATTCTCAAAGAAGATGCTATTGACTGGATGCCCCTCCCTGACCTCACTGATGCTTAATCTCCACTGTGATAGAGTTTAGATGGTATAAAATCCTATTATGACAATTGAGAGGTGGGGCCATTGAAGAGGTGATTAGATTGTAGAACCATGCCATAGCGAATGGATTAAAAATGGTGGTCGTGGGTGTGGTTCCAAAGGCTTTATAAGAAGAGCACAGGAGAAGTTAGTCTTTCTCTGCTTCCACCATCTCACAGTGTGAGACCCCTGGGTCACTGTCACCATCACCAGATGTATTCCTTGGACCTTCGACTTCCCAGCTTCAGAAACTGTAAGCAATAAATTTTATTTTCTTTATAAAATGGCCAGTTCTGTGGATTTTTTTTATAAGCAACAGAAACAGACTAATATAGAAAATTTGTACCAGAGAGAGGAGTGTTGCTTATAACAGATACTTGAAAAAGTGTAAGAGGCTTTGGAATGGGTGGTAGGCAAAGGTTGGAGGAGTTTGGAGGACTCAGAAGAAGACAAAAAGATGAAGGAAAGTTTGGAATGTCTAGAGACTGGTTACGTGGTGGTGAGCAGAATGCTGACAGAAACATGGGCAGTAAAGGCCATTCTGAGAAGGTCTCAGATAGAAAT
>NW_007734827.1:0-1907 GCF_000696425.1 Galeopterus variegatus
TTGATTGCATTTTTTACTTTTCCGCCTGCCTTCCTCATTGCCTCATTCTGTTTTCTGAATCTCCTCCCAAAGAAACTAGCTTCACCTCAGTCTGGATCTCAAAGTCCACTCTTGGAGGAACACAGGATAAAAAAAGTAAAGGTATATAGATTGTGTGAGTGTGTTTGTATACATTAACTCATATCAATTCTCCATTCTATACCTCTGCACTTTGCTTGTTACTACAGCACACTCATTTCTTTTTTCTTATCTAACTCATACTCATCCATAATGACCAGCTGTGCCAGCTTTAAAGAAACCTTCTCCTGAAATCCTAACCATTCTTATCAACCTATCTCAAGCCCAGATAGTTCCCTGAAAACATATAAACACATTGAAGCAAGGGGCTGTATCCCACATGAGATCACACTATTGTTAGAAGCAGTTGTGGTTTAAGATCCTCAAAATCATATAGAATATTGTATTTACTTTTGTATCCCATTGTGTGGTATAAAAAGAAGTGTTCAATTACAATGTATTGAAGAAAATTGAACTTTATCAGCAAAACTGCCAGTATATTGAGGAATACTGAGAATGGAGCTGTAGATTTTCTATGGCTTTAACACTCTGCTGAGATGAGGAGTTATCTCACTTTGTCTTTACAGAACTACGAGTAGGCTATTAGTTCAATAATTGTTTTTTGGTTTTGTTTTTATTGCCACTTTTAGTGGCAAGACAGTAGTGGTGGAAGTAGTGATAGTTCAGAGTTCAAAAATAAAAATTTTCCAATCTGAAGACTTCAATAAACATATAGAGACACTGTATATGTACACCTGTACTAATTTTTTATTACCTCATTAATTTCTAAGGGAAGAACATGAAAATCTGAGATATCCACAATTGCAAAATACTCACTCAAATATCATTTTCAGTCTCGTAGCTCTGGAAACTCTACATGAATACAAAGCTTACATTTTTCTAAAGATCCCTATATCTCATTATTATACCATATGTCTGAAGGATGGTGAAAGAGAAACACAGAAAACCGTTCTTTTTTAATGATCACTAAGAGTTAACACTTAGATCAGAGCTTCTTAAACTTGGCAATGATGACATTGTGAGACACACAATTCTTTGTTGTAGGTAGATGTCCTGTGCTTTGTAGGAAGGTTATCAGCATCCTAGCATCTGCCCAATAATTGCCAAAAATTCCACCCAGTTGTGGAAAACAGAAATAAAGACGTATCATACCAAAACCTGTGGGATACTGCAAAAGCAGTACTAAGAGGGAAGTTTACTGCACTAAAGACTTACATCAAAAGAATGGAAAAATTTCAAATAAAGTACATAATGCCATCCTTTGAAGAACTAGAAAAACAAGAACAATCTAATCCCAATATTAGTACACACAAAAAAATAATTAAGATCAGAGCAGAACTAAATGAAATAGAGACCCCCCCCAAAAGATACAAAAGATCAATGAAACAAAAAGTTGTGTTTTTTTGAGAAGATAAACAAAATAGGAAAACCATTAGGGAGGCTAACTAAAAAAAGAGAGAAGATCCAAATAGCAAAAATCAGAAATGCAAAAGGAGACATTACAACCAATGCCACAGAATTACAAAGAATCATTAAAGACTATAATAAACAACTATACACCAACAAATTTGAAAACCCAGAAGAAATGGATGAATTTCTGGACATATACAAACTACCAAGAAGAAGTACAAAAGCCAAGTAGACCAATAACAAGCAATGAGATTGAAGCAGTTATCAGCAGTCTACCAACAAAGAAAAGCACAGGAATGGATGGCTTTTCTGCTGAATTCTAGCACAGCTTTAAAGAGGAATTAATACAATTCTCTTTGAACTACTCCAAAAAAAGAAGCAAAGGTCATTCTCCCAAATCCACTCTATGAGGTCAGCAT
>NW_007734827.1:3120-5597 GCF_000696425.1 Galeopterus variegatus
AGGGCATCCAGTTTGGAAAAGATGAAGTCAAACTGTCCCTGTTTGCAGATGACATGATCCTTTATATAGAAAACCTGAATATCCTACCAAAAAGCTCTTAGAGCTGATAAAAGATTTCAGTAAAGTTTCAGGATACAAAATCCACAAATTTTTGCCAAAAGTAGTAGCATTTTTGTACTCCAATAATGAACTACCAGAAAAAGAAATCAAGAAATCAAGCCCATTTACAGTAGTCACCAAAAAATAGAATACCTAAGAATCAATTTTACCAAGGAGGTGAAAGCTCTCTACAATGAGAACTACAAATCACTGCTGAAAGAAATTAAAGAGGATACAAAAATATGGAAAAACATTCCACGCTCTTAGAATGGATGAAGTAACGTTGTGAACATATTCATACTACCCAAAGCAATCTACACATTCAATGCAATCCTCATCAAAATGCTAATGACATTCTTCACATAAATAGAAAAAACAATTTTAACAGTCATATGGAACAACAAAAGACCTTGAATAGTCAAAGCAATCCAGAGAATAAATAAATATTAAGTTGGAGCCATTACACTACCTAACTTCAAATTATACTGCAAAGCTACAGTAACTAAAACAGCATGATATTGGCATAAAACCAGTCATTCAGACCAATGGAACAGAATAGAGAACTCAGAATAACCCACATACCTACAGCCAAATGATGTTTGACAAAGGCAGCAGGAGCATACACCGGAGAAAGGACCAGCTCTTCAATAAGTGGTGTTGGGAAAACTGGACTCCATAGGTAGATAAATGAAACTAGTCCTGTGCCTCTTGCCATTCACCAAAGTCAACTCCATATTGATTAAAGACATATATTTAAGCCCCCAAAGTATAAAACTACTAAAAGAAAACATAGGGGAAAACTTCAGGAAGTAGGACTGAGCGAAGAATGAATAAGACCCCAAAAGCACAGGTAACAAAAGAAAACATAATCAAGTGGGATTATATCAAACTAAATATCTTCTGCACAGCAAAAGAAACAGTTAAAGTGAAAAGACAATCTACACAATGGGAGAAAATATTTGCAGACTATGCATCTGACAAGAGATTAATATCCAGAATATACAAAGAACTCAAACAACTTAACAGTAACAAAACAAATAGCCTGATTAAAAAATGGGCAAAAGAGCTGGATAGGTATTTCTTAAAGGAAGATATACAAATAGCCAACAGACACATGAAAAAATGCTGCATAGCACTAAGCATCCAGGAAATGCAAATCAAAACCACACTAAGATATCACCTCCGGCCAGTTAAACTGGCCATTATCAAAAAGACAGACTAAAAAATGCTGGCAAGGATGGAGAGAAAGGGGAACATGCCTACGTTGTTGGTGGGACTGTAAATCAGTGTTGCTGTTATGGAAAACAGTATGGAAGTTCCTCAAACAACTACAGATAGAACTGCCATATGATCCAGTAATCCCACTGCTGGGTGTATACCCAAAGGAATGGAAATCATCATGTCAAAGGGATACCTGTTCTTTCATGTTTATTACAGCTCTATTTACAATAGCCAAGAGTAGGAACCTACCTAAATGTCTACTGATGGATGACTGGATAAGGAAAATGTCATACGCGCGCGCACACACACACACACACACACACACACACACACACAATGGAATTCTAGTCTTCCATAAAAATAATTAAATTCTGCTATTTGCAGCAACATGTAGGAACTTAGAGAGAATTATGTGAAATATGCCAGGCACGGGAAGAGACAACTCTTCACTCATAAGTGGGAGTTAAAAGAAAGTACAGAAAGAAAGAAGGAAAGGAAAGGAAAAAGGAAAGGAAAGGAAAGGAAAGGAAGAAAGAAGAGTCATGTTTTCTATCTCGTGATGCAGATTTCTCTTTGGATTCTGCATTACATTTTTCTAAGACTGGAAATTAGCAACACTGCAATAGGTTTCCATGAAACTGGAAATTAAAGAAAGAAAGAAAGAAAGAAAGAAAGAAAGAAAGAAAGAAAGAAAGAAAGAAAGAAAGAAAGAAAGAGAAAGAAAGAGAAACTACAATCACAATAATTTATTGAACTTTCTAGAGAACGGAAATGAGAGCACTAGAGGTGGGAAAGGGGGAGGGGGAAGGGAGGTTAGTGATAAATTGGTAAAGGGCCACAAAAAATGATTACAATGTGTCATGATAATTATTGAAAAAACAATAAAGGTTGCATCTTTCAAAAAAGATTAATAATTGGCTACTACATAGTTAGCTTACATTTATTAAATTTACTAAAACATAAGGATAACATATATGGTATTTTCCCTTAATCAGTTTTTGTGATTGCAATAAATTAGAGTAACTGCCATATTATTTGAAAATGATCTAATTTTTAATAAACATTATACAATTTTTTTTAATAAAAATAAACCTAGCTATACGTACTTAATTAGGAAATAGCTATTAATTTTTCTAAACTATTTTATCTCTTTAGGA
>NW_007734827.1:6037-11379 GCF_000696425.1 Galeopterus variegatus
CTATACGTACTTAATTAGGAAATAGCTATTAATTTTTCTAAACTATTTTATCTCTTTAGGAACAAGACACATAAAGCAGTAGAGATGCAAAAACATACTAATATAATATCATTAGACACTGTTTCTAATTATTCATAAATAAAATACTACAAGCAAATGCTTTACTGAAAAATTATGTATTGGAGTTTCAAAACTAGAAATTATTAGTCATATCTAGAAAAATTATGGCCACAGACTTTTGGCAATGTTTTTCTAATACTGTTTACAAACACAAGTATACCAACACACGTGCTCATGCACACACAGGTTTAACAAAAACTAACTGATCTCTTTCTTCATTTCATTAGGGTGTAATTGACAAAAATTGTACATATTCAGGGTGACAGCATGATGCTTTCATATACATATACGTTGAGAAATGATTGTCACAATCATTTTTTTCCACCTCGAGGGATGGACATTTTATTGGAAACCTTAAACACTCTTCAGACAGAACGTTACATCAGCAATTATGGCTCCTGTTCAGTCTACACTGAAAGCTGAAGGTTTTGGAATTAGGGGTAAGAAGAGGAACGGCCCAGGGAGCAGGTGCTTAGTTTGCCACAAGGACCCCTCACGCAAGCTCTTCAGCCAGTTTAGCAGAGTCACCGTGGTGTCCTCAATGGGTCCCACCCCACAGAGGCCTGATCTGGGAGATGGTCATGTTCACCTGCCCAGATCTGCTCACCAACCCATCCATCACCTCACATAGCTCTGTGTGTGTGTGTGTGTGCGTGTGTGTGTGCGTGTGTGTCTGTGTGTCGAGAATGCTTAAGATCTTACTCTCTCAGCAAATTTCAAGTACAAAATAAGTGTATTAACTACAGTCCCCATCCTGTACATTAGATCTCCAGAACTTATTCATCTCATAACTGCGGGTTTGTACGCTTTGACCAACATCTCCCCCTGCCCTTCCTCTGGTCACCACTGTTCTACTCTCTGCTTCTAGTTTAGATCCACATATGAGTGACATCTCACAGTATTTGTGTCCTTCTGTGACTGGTTTATTTCCCTTAGCCTAATATCCTCCAGTTGTCTCCATGTTGCTCCAAGTGGCAGGATTTTCTTCATTTTTAGACTGAATAATATTCCATTCTGCATATATAAATATATACATATGTATACCACAAAATATTTGGTACATATAAATATATAATAAATGGTATATGTATTATATATGTATACATTACATGTAACATAATGGAATAACTGGTCTTCTGCTTCTATGCTTTCTGTACACTTTGTTCTGCTCAAATCTGTCACAGCGATCCTTGTAATATTTAACCTGAAACTTAAAAACTTTCTGTTCCAAACTATGAAACACCCACATCACTGCTCAGAATAAAGCCAAAGCTTACAACAGCCTGTAGCAGGACACATGGCCTCCCTGATTCTTCATGCCCACCCCTCATATCCCCTCTTCCCACTCTCTTTTGTCCTCTCTGAGCCTAGCCAAACTGCCTCCTGGCGCTGGAGTCACCAAGCTCCTGCCCCACGGACTGTGCTCTCAGCCTGCCAGCTGCCTCCAGGTGTCTTCAGAAGTCACCTTCCTGGGTCCACCTTCTCTGAGCACCGTCTGTAAAGCAGCATTCACGGTGGATCACTCCCTGTCTCTTCATCCTGCTTTGCTTTACTTCTCAGTGGTCTGCTCAGTGCCAGGCTTTGGAACACGCGCTGTGTGAGCGGGCCCTCACGCTGGCAGACCTGCTCCCAGGAGGCAGCCTGACGCTTGTAAACATTCTTTCCTTTTCTTTTTTTCATTCAGTGAATGATTGCAACAATTCCTCTACTTGTATCTATGATAAAATATATTTCTAGGGCTATGCATGGCATCAAACTACACTCTATCTAAGAGTAGAAGTAGGAAAGTTAGTTCATTTAGTTATAGAAATGTATGGCTTTTTCAAGTATGAAGTTTAAAAAAATAATAGTCTGTAAGAACTGCAGCAATACTCTTAGGAGAGTGATATATCAGCCAGAAATTAAAAGTTTGTTACTGCAGCAATCCACGAGAGGTTTTTTTGTATGTGTGTGTGTGTGTGTGTGTGTGTGTGTGTGTGTGTGTTGCTTTGCTTGTTTTCAGCAGGTAGCTAAGCCACAAGTCTAGGAAGTTTTTTGTTTGTCTTATGCTCACCAGAGCTGCAAGAATTTCAGGAAGAGATAAAGTAGGAGACAAAGAGAAAACAAAATAGTCACAGCAAAACATTAAGAAAAAAGAATTATAAGCAAGCTTCAGGACAACTGAAAGAATTACTTTAAGTTCCATTGTTAATCATCTAATGAAAAATTAGAAATTATATATAAAAAGTAAAATGTGTTAAAATAGCTAATTATTGAAACTAAATTATTCTAGCCAATTTTTAGATGATATAGTAATATGGCAGAAGCTCCTTTATTCCATAGATGTTAATAATTAAAATATATTAAACTTTTCTGATGTTAATATTGATTTTGTTGCATCTGGAAACTTTTCTTATTTGGAATCTGAAAAATTTGGGTATTAGGCCTCACAATCAGCTTAGCATAAGCACAGCCATGTTAATGGCTTCCTTACCCCACCCCCAACCCCTCCCTTTCTCTTAAGCAAGTGCTTTCCAAGAAAAACCAGATTTAGTGCAAAATAGAATCTTGTGCAGAACAAGAAAACCACAGAGCCCTTACAAAGTGCTGAATGCTCAGAACAGCTACCAAAACCCTTCGCCTAATTCAAACCCTGTAAAACCTCTGCTTGTCTGTAGGGGGATGGGAACAGATCTTTCAATCTCCCCTCCAGGTTCGCTAGAAATAAACTCCCTGACATGTTAAACGTTTGGCTCAGAGTCCTTCGATCTTGCCGACCTAACATTAGGGATCTAATTAAATAAATGTTTTTTAAAATTCCATCTCATATCATTTTATTTACACATTATGCAGAACAAAAAATGAAGTTAGTTTTGAAATTGCCAGGTAAATACTTGATTGTAAAAGATAGCACACAACAAATACTTTTTAAATGAATGATGGTTATCAATGCTGAGTTATTTCATTCAGAATTTTAAAAATTGTATTTCTAGAACTTCTATGTGGAGGAGTTAGAGGTTGCCAGTAGAAAAATAGAGTCAAGTGTGCAGTCTTTTGCTCCCACACCAAATTTCTATCAAGGTAATTATTTTTAAAATTTGTTTCCTATATTGAGTTTTCATATAGCCTTGAAGAAAATGTTTTACTGCTAAAAGAAGTTTGAATGCCATTGAGTTAAACCAAGAGAAGATAAAGTTTTTAACAAAAGTTGTGTTTGAATCTACTGATTTCTGTAAGTGGGAAAATAATTCTAAATATAAGCAGAATCAGAGTATACTGATTCCTATTTCCCCCAAGGAATTTCAAACTTTTAAAAAGTTTTTTTTTTTTTTTTTTAAGCTCTAAAATTTTTACATCCCTTGCCTGGGTACAAATGTTTCTAAGAATCTATCTTTTGGACATAATTCAAAATGCAAAATAAAATATTATTTAGACACATATTTTGCCATATTTATCATAAGGAAAAATTTAAACCACCTGAAAATTCAACAACAAACAAATCATTAAATAAAGTAAGAAGCATCCATAGTGTAGGATCATCCAATGTGCTTAACAAGTATCCATAATATTGCTTAATATTATGAATTCCTAAGTTGTAATGTTAAATTTATATAATGCAAGATATATGCAATTAGGTGTTCCTCAGTTTTATAAATTGTATAAAAAATTTTCAGGAGAAAAGCAAGAAATACACACATGCATATAATATTATATTCAGTTTTAATACTAGAAGATATTTATCATACTTACTCTAAGGACAGGTAAAATATTGGTACCAGCAAAAACTCTGAAGTCAGGTTATCTGAGTTTAAGCCTGAATCCTACCCCTTACTTTTGTGTAAGAACTTTTGGAAGGTTCTTACCTTCTCTGTGGCTCTGTTTGGTTGTTTATACAATGGAGATAATAAAGTTATCTATTCATAGGGTTGTTAGGAGGGTCAAATAATTAACTGGAACATGCTTAGAACAGCAAAGGAAAACACTTAACTACTTCATAAAAATTAGCTTTTATTTTCTTCATTATGGCACACAGCAGTCACTTGACAATAATTTAGTAAATTATTTTTGAGCATTTCCTCATCATTTTTAAAAATGTTGCTGCTTTGGGTAAGACTTTCCATCCCAAGTCTTCTCTCTGCCATCACTGTGAGAGGCGGCTGCTCCAGGAGGGACGAGCCACCGAGAGCCCGGTGGTCAGTAGGAGGCCCCTCACCATCCCTCATGCTCATGTACCTCACCACAGCTTATTGTACACCTGGGACCATCAGGAGGCTGTCTTTGTATAACCTTTATTCCTGTTTATGAAAGTCACTGCAAGAAGCCCTGGTCTCCTGGGTCACCCTGTATCCACCTTACTCTCATCCCCTCAAGTATCTGAGCTAATTTTTCTAAACCCCTAGTCCTACCCCCTCCAATCTCTTGATACTCTTCCACTCAGTCCTTTGAAACTCACATTCAACTACAAGTGAAATTTCCTACACCTTGACTACTTCTGAGATATCCTCTCCCCTTCTTCCTGTAATGGAAACCTGGGTGTTGTCTAAGGATGCCGTGTATTTGAAGTCTTCTCAATAGGTCAGTGTTTTGATCTGATAGTGCATGCACCACTGGCCCTACAGGCAGACCACATGTCCCCAGTATGCATGTCACTGCCACATCCAGACTCCTTCATTCTCCCCTAATGTACCCAAGCTTTGACACTTGTTACCAGAATCAAACACCTTCTTTCTTGCAGTGCTTTACAAATTCCTACTTATATCTCCATTGTTCCTAGAAGATTTTCATTTCTGGCTCACTTTCACATACTCCAACTTTTGTCCCTTTAATTCTGTCTTGATTCTTGCTGATTTCAATATAAAGGTATATATCTTTTTAATAATTTGGCCTCTCAGTTTATTCTCCCCCTCTCTTCAAACAACCCAACTCCAACTCAGCCATTCATTTATCTTCCCCATCATCACCCTTTACCTCCTCACTGCCAGGAAGTGATAGTTTTCCACAGCTAAAATTGAGTGTTCCATTCACAGACCCCCCACTTCCAATTACCCATCCTCTCCTGGATCCCCCTGAGTCAGGGTTTCTCTCTCACAGGCGCTCTGCAGCCACTCACCACATCAGCTAGGCCAGCATACGCAAGGCTCAGGTCCTGGGACCCACGCTAGTCAGCTCTTAAAATGTTGGATAGCTTTCTATTTCCTCATCCTTGATAGTTTCTAAACTTTTTAAATTTTGAAATAATTGTA